>NC_046317.1:39209697-39464697 GCF_009819535.1 Lacerta agilis
TTAAGTTCACACACAAAAGTCTCACAATGAGAAGAGTTCCTTGCCATCACCATAGTCTCTCACTCTAGACTTGCTTTTTATGGGCAGGCCCAAGGTAGATGATGTTTTCTCTGGCTGCCCACAGCTGTGTCCCATTGAGCTGCACTCTCCACACCCAGTTCCAGCAGGTTTGTTTAGTTTCCCAGGGGGTCCAAAGGATGGGGAAAGGGCCTCCCTCCATTCACAGCTCTTTTTTCCACCCTCTGTCCTCTCTTCTCCAGCTGCTTTTGGGGAAATGTTTATATATATATATATATACACATACATACATATACCAATGATCAGTGTCATTCTGTTGCATTCAGTGTAACTTTTTGGGAGGACATGATTTAAGAGGTTGTGGTTCTTTACCCAGCAATAAGCAATTGCAATAATACTTGTAACATTTTAATTTACTTTTTCATCTAAGCACCACTAGGGGGAATTCAAATCACTACACTAATTCAGCAGCTGCCTCCAGCTGATGTATTTATCAAGTGGATAAGGGAATCTGCTGCTGTACCCTTCATGATTGTTTATCTACGGTTTAATGGGGAAAATCCTTAAAAACTAATATTTGTTTCAGAAGCTTTCATGTGTTAGAGCCCACTTCATTATATGCATGAAATGCTCCCCTAAAATGGGGATATGTATAACACCACACACATGTAAAGAGAGAAAATAAAGTTTTACATTATGGAGCCAAAAGACCAAGAAAATGCAAGAGCCATGGAATACTAGGTTTCATGGGAACCAAAGCAAATTGCAAAGCAATAAAGATTACTTATCATTCATTTTATGTTTCATTAACTCCTGTCATATACTGAACTATGTTTCACACATTTTGATAAACCCTGCTCTCATTGACTGATTATAAAATAAAGTGTGGGAAGTCTGTGATCATAGAATTGTAGAGCTGGAAGAGACCCAAGGGTCATCTAGTTCAACCCCCTGCAATGCAGGAATCTCAGCTAAAGCATCCATGACAGAATATTAGACAGGTACCATCTTTGTTGTCTTTCAGCACATCTCTAGACCATCAGATGTTGGTCTAGAGTTGGTATCTGAAGAAGTGTGCATGCACACGGAAGCTCATACCAAGAACAAACTCAGTTGGTCTCTAAGGTGCTACTGGAAAGAATTTTCTATTTTGTTTCGTCTCTAGACCATCGTCTTTCAACAAACCTCTTAAATTGATATCTTGGAATTGGAATTATGTTGGAATTGTTTAAAGATGTTTCAATTGTTTTACCATTTGCTTCCTGTCCTGGGCTCTTTTGGGAGGAAGGGTGGGATAGAAATTTAATAATAAAAAATTGCTGCTGTTCTCTGAGAGAAGGCAACTGAAAGCAGAATGGAGATTCTGCAGCACACCCTACCTGAGGCCCCCAAATCTGCTCTGGAGGGTTCTGCAGCTCTTTACATCAGTTTTTTTTAGGGGTGGGGGTTGCAGAGGAAGGAGTAATTATCCAAGTGGCTTCTCCGTTTTCCATGGACAGATGCCTTCCTTCAGTGGGGCAACACCAACTAGATTCCATCCCATATCAAAGTGCACTGCAAAAGATGCCCTCCTGTCTTGGGGTAAATCGTTGTTCATTTGCGTAGGATATGTAGGAAAAGCAGAAGTATGGCTTTTCTCCTAGAGAAGAACACTTCTTTGAGTTCTCCCAGAGACCTGAGGGTGTTGTCTTTTGCAACACCTGAAGTACAGGTGAAACTCGAAAAATTAGAATATCATGGAAAGGTTCAATTTTTTTTCCAGTAATTCAACTTGAAAGGTGAAACCAATATATGAGATAGACTCATGACATGCAAAGTGAGATATATCAAGCCTTTATTTGTTATAATTGTTATGATTATGGCGTACAGCTGATGAGAACCCCAAATTAACAATTTCAACTTTGGGGTTTTCATCAGCTGTACTCCATAATCATCACAATTATAACAAACAAAGGCTTGACATATCTCACTTTGCATGTCATGAGTCTATCTCATATATTAAACTCCAGTAGCTAATGAAAACAATTGCTTACATAAATGGGCTTTTCCACGATATTCTAATTTTTCGAGTTTCACCTGTAATCACCCATATTTGTTGTAACACTGAGCTTGCTGCTGGAGGTTGTTAACCTGGGATTGGTATCCTTAACCTCAAGGAAATTTGCAGAGGTGAGGTGAGATGAGCCAGTTGCCTCAGGGCAGCAGACTCCCAACAACTGGGAGGGGTGGCAAATCCAACCTCTGTGGAGCACACCCAGCACTTGTCAGCCTCCTCCTCTTCTGCACATTCACTGCCCTCTGCCACGTGCCTTAAAAAATATATATATATGCAAGAGCCAAACATAGAAATGAGCAGCATTGGACAGAATGAAGGAAGATCTGGGTAGAATTACAAGCAGGGAATTTTTTTACTGGTACCTTACTGCCAATGATGGAATAATAATTGTCCTACAAAGCTGCTTGCTTGATGCCAAAAGAGAAGATGCCACAATGAGCAATGATAATGGAATGTACATTTGTCTTGAACACTCACACAGGTTCTTTTTATTAGCAGTCTAAAGTAAAATAAAGTACCTTAGTTATTACAGTGGCCATGCACATGAAAAGACCAGCTGGTAGATGAGCCAATTCAGTGACCCCAACCTGCACAAATACGAAAGTTAAAAACAGATTAGATTTTCCAGAACTGGTGTTTTGAAAACAATATCCATCTCAGCAGAAGACAGAGTAGCACAACCCCAAGGGCTAGTCATTTGCTGGGCAAAGAGAACTAAACTCATTTGCTGAGCATGCATATATACAAACACATGCTTTATTGAAATTTATTATTTTGATTGATAGTGAACAGTTTTCAAAAAAGATACTGTGGGGTGGGAAAAGATGCCAGAGAGGGCAACCAAAATGATCAAGGGGATGGAGGTGTCTACCCTATGATGTAAGGCTGCAATATTTTGGGCTTGTTAGTTTAGAAAAATGGTGATTTGGGGAACATAATATCAGAAGCTGGGGGTCATCCAATAAAGCTGAATCCTGAAATATTCAGGAAAGGCAAAAAGAAAGACTTATTCACACCATGGAGTGATATTTAATGCCGCTGAATTACTGGATACTTGCTAGAAGCTTAATGTGGATGTCCCTAGAAGCTAAATGTGGATGTGCACATGTGTGTTTTGAAAGAAACCCAACTGCATACCAGATCCCATGCTGTGCAATACATATGTAAGTGTGGGAAAAGGTATACGTGTCTGTGCATACCTGGCCTTGTTTCACTGCAGTGAACTTGCCATCTACCTAGCAATGCACTATGTGTCAGAACCGCCTCTCCACTCTTCTAATCCGTTTCTCAACCACGGACGGTTTAATTGTTGCAAATGGAATACTTGTTCTACAGAAGTCCAATAAATCTGCAGCCCGTCTTCCCGGTAATCAATCACAGATTGTGAATTGCATAAGGAAAAAATCTATAAGCTATGTTCTTCATGTCTAGTATGTTGGGTTATTTTCATGTCTTGTGGTTTGCATTTGGCCACTGTCATTTTGGAGGAATTTCCTGCCATCTGTGTTCAATTGAATTTTCTCACAGATTTGGACTTGCTTGTAAATACTGTGATCTGGCAAAGGGAGAATCTTTGTTTGTCAGGGGCATTTCTTGAAAACCATTATTATGGGGTTGGCAGTGTGCCGGCCTAGGAAAAATGCAGAAGGTAAAAAAGGTGCAGGCTGTTCTTTCTTTTTCTTAAATGGGTGAAACAACCAACACTTTTATCAGCTACTGTTGATGGCTCATTGCATCCTTCTGCCTGTTCAGGCTGTCCTTGTATTTCATATTTTCTCATTAGTGGACTGCAAGCCAGGATACAGCAGCAAACCAAGCAGTCCTTAGAATTATACTTATTTCCCAAGGGATGTCATTGCACTGCACCAATCACATCAGGACTTTATTTACTACCATCCCTAATGAAGTTGATTTGTTCTGCAAATTAATATTCTAACAGCAAACATCAGTGCCAGCCAATTCTTAGAAATGAAGTTGGGTGGGATTTAATTCTGTTGTGCAAAACATTTTCTTTAATTTGGTAATGGTTTCACAGCTGAGCTGACTATTGCCAGAGTAATATCTTTTGCTTTATCTGTGAGACAGAAAATATATTTCAACCACTGTATTAGTACTCAAAATTAAGCAAAAATTAAGCTTTTTGGTCTTCAAGCACACATTGCGTGGGCTTATTGCAGAGACTGTCACAATCTCTACTGCACTCCCTCCCTCACAGTGCACAGTTGTTACTGTTTTATTTTTTGCTAACCCCAAAAAGTTTTCCAGGTTAACAAAACAAGCCAGTATTTTGTAAACAAATTATAAACTCTTCAGATTCTTTTCTAGGAGACATATATATCCCAGAGTCTTAGAAATCAATCTTTGAAGGTTTTTTTTTTTTTTTAGCCTGAGCTGGATGGCTTGATTTTTGGGTTGCTCTGACTTGAACTTTGACTTGCCAGATGTCTGGACTTGATCATCATGGTCATAATGCTTGTGCAGATTGTCTGAGTACAGGCCAGAAGCCATTTTAATATTTGTGTTCTATGGCCAGTGGCAACTCCACACATAAAGATCCTTAACCTTCTCCCTCTGTAACATTGTCCTTCTTACCTAATTATTGACCTCCCTAATTGCAAGGTGTGTAAAGCAGTAACTTTGCCCAAACAATATTCACTTTGGGCTGTTCCCTATGCATTGGAAGGCTCAGTTATAAAATTCCTAAACAAACCCACAAATTGTGAATTGGTAGCTTTTGCCTGTCATTCCTAGAGACGAGGTAGGAAAACAAAATAGCCTCTCTAGCACTTCTGCTGTAATCTATCATAAAATGAAAGTGAAACAGGTGCTTCCAGTAGTGAGGACTGACCAAGTCCCCACATTTTCAGAATACAAGCAGCTTTGAATTATATATTGTTCTGTTTTCAGTTCTTAATTATTTTTTTATTTGCTGTATTTATCTTCTGCTGTTTTTTACTTACCTCATTTTTGTCTGTTGAAATAATAAAATACTAATCGCTTCAATAGTGTGGTGATGATATGATATAAAATTGTGAATTTAGGATGGATTCCAATATGGTTGCTTGCCAGCACAACAAGAGGATTTGGCAGTTGTGCAGAGGAGTTTAAAGGAGGAAAGGCTCTCTGCAGCAGATTTTTGAGGGTGATGAAGGGCTGCTGGGGGGTAGGAGAGGAAGGTGAAGTTCCATTGTGTGAATGAAAGTTCATTCTACTTGTGTACAGTATGTGTGTATTGCTTTTTTACGTTATTGTTGGTAGTTTCCAGCCAGCTTGGACTTTCCAGCCACAGAAGGGAAAAGTGGGGTGTTATTGTTGAAGTGAATAAATGAGTGCCTGTGTGTTGACCTCTGTCTGAAGACAGAGTGCTAGAAGCCTTTGCTTCTATTTGTTTGTATAGAAAAATGTATAGACCACCTAATCAGAAAACTTATAGCAAGCATCTTATTTCATCATCTGCCCAGAACTTCCAAATAATGTCATTTTAACACTCTGACAGCTTTGTCTGTGTTTCTTATCTTTCGCTTTAATGGACTTCATTTTATTCTGGCTCAGTTGAATGCCAGGTATTTTGTTTTCTTAGCTTTAAGAACTGCTTTTCTGTTTGTGTTTTTAATCATATACTGCTTCATCATGAACCTCTTGAGGGTGGGATGGTAAAAGGACACAAAGGAAACAAATTAATTCATTCTCCTTCAACCTTTTACATAAGGCATGGCCAAGAAAATAGAGATTACCTCTCTGCATTACAACAGCATATCCATGATACAGCATCTGGACTGCAATACCTTTTGAAAGACTCCAGTTCTCAAAGAGAGGAGCTCTTTGATTTCAGCAAAGTTTCCAAGATTCTTTGGGTCACTGGTTTATAGTTTATTTGTTTACCAGAGAAAGAGCTGTGTTTTGCGCAAGCCAAATAAGGCTGGCACCACAAATAGAAAACAGATTACACTCATTGCCATTAGTCAGCTCTTCTTTGAAAAGGAACAACTGTGTACAAATGGCACAAGCTTTTCTATTTTGCTTTCTTGCAGGCACTGAAAAGGTGCCAGTTCTGACAACAAAACAATAGCCCCTACCTGCTTTGCATTTGCTGTCAGGTATCTGAGGCTCATGTCACTAGGCTCCTGCCCATCTTGATCATGATCCATGTTTGTTGTTTAGTCATGTCCGACTCTTCGTGAACCCATGGACCAGAGCACGCCAGGCACTCCTGTCTTCCACTGCCTCCTGCCATTTGGTCAAACTCATGTTAGTCGCTTCGAGAACACTGTCCAACCATCTCGTCCTCTGTCGTTCCCTTCTCCTTGTGCCCTCAATCTTTCCCAACATCAGGGTCTTTTCCAGGAAGTCTTCTCTTCTCATGAGGTGGCAAAGTATTGGAGCCTCAGCTTGAGGATCTGTCCTTCCAGTGATCACTCAGGGCTGACTTCCATAAGAATGGACAGGTTTGATCTTCTTGCAGTCCGTGGGACTCTCAAGTCTCCTCCAGCACCATCATTCAAAAGCATCAATTTTTAAGCGATCAGCCTTCTTTATCCCCTAAACCTAGCCACTAAATGAGCTGTCATCAATAAATATCCTATCAATTATTTACTTTTTAGATCTCTATTTTATCTGGTAAATGTATTCAAGCATGGGAACATTTGTAATGTGTGAAGAGGCCATTATGTCTAATAATTGAGACAGAAATTAGAGAAAAGGTCATGAATTTTGAAGAAGATTGGTAGGGGAGTGTCAGGTGGCATCAGAACAGCAGGTAAGATGAGGCTAGGATAATTAGAAACTATCTGTTACCAGAGATACGGGCCTTGTTTCAGGCATTGGGATCATAGTAGAAGAGCAAAGGCTGAAGGAATTAAGGGGAGAAGGCAACAGTTGAAGCTTTCTTGTATGTATGGGATTCCAGATCCATTGTTATTTCAGATATACTGTTGTTGCCTAGCAGCAGCCCTTCACTTGCCAATAGAGTATGCCATGTAAGAAGCATTAGAGAGGGAGATAGCCATCCACCTCCCATCTATGCCTTTAAAAACCAGCACCAGTATAAAAGTGAAACAGTATTTGCCTCTGCTGTGTGAAGAATACATTATTGTGTCTGTTTGCTTTAGAAAAGAAAACCCATAATGTCTTCTTAGAAGCGAAGAAGGCATAGGTTACCAAAGCCAGTGGGACAGCAATAGCAATAGCAGCAGCAGCAGCAGCAGCAGCAGCAGCAGCAGCAGCAGCAGCAGTAGAATGGGTTCCCTGGCTCATGTTTCTGTTAGTGGCTCTTCCTCATTCAGTTGCACTTTACAAATGATGGGGCTTCTTATTCTTTGTGCTGGGTGAGGTGTACAACCCATCATTTGTGGCATCACACAATTGTCATGGGTCTGGTTAAGAAAAACCTCCTTTTGGCATGTTGTGAGTTACATTGTAGAACAGAAGTTGGAGACCTGAGTTCCTAAAGGAAAATTAATGCTTTAATAGCCAGCCTTTGTGCAACTATGAACCAGGCTGCCAAACCATAATTAAAGTACATGTAGAGATGTGGGTTGGAACTGTGCATGCAGCAACCAAGTTGTAGATGATGTCTGAGCAGTAAAGACTGAGGACAGCTCTCTCTGTGTATATACTCACTTAACATACTCTTAATGTGCAGCTAGATATGTTTGAAGTTGTTAGTATTTAAGGATTCCCAATTCTCTTTTTAGAATGAAACAATCCTGGAATTCACACCCATTTAACTGCAAGCAGTTGTAGGTGGGTGGGATATTATGATAATCCCCCTTTGAAGAGATGGCACTGCATGCGTTCAAAGACAATGAGCCCTGCTTTTGCTAGTAGGATACTGGAGTGTGTACGTTTGATCCAGAGGTGCCTTTTGTGAGTAGATAGGGATTTCTGCTTGTGGAAGTTGGTCATGACCTCTGTTGACTTCCTTTGGCAGCCCACTGCACCATATCCCTCACTATTTTCAAGGGGGCACTGACAAATTCTGTGTAGAGAAACCCCAGTTGTATATGTGGGAAACTGCTCACAGTTCACTGGATCCAACCCTATTTTCCATTGAGAAAGGGAAGGTGTAAATTACTGGATTCCTTCTATTACTTATTTTTGTTAAATTTACAGTGAAATAAAAGAAAGAAAAAGACTGCTTATCGTATCCCAAAAATGGCAGTAGTAGATGTGGGCTGGCCCAGCCCAGCCCCCAGAGAGCCTGAGGTAGGATGGGAAGAGAAAATCACCTGTCTGGCTGGATGATGTTACAGGCAGTTTTGGCTGACCACAAAGACTGGCGGGATTGACCACCAAAAACATTTAATAATACCAGAAGTAAACTATTTATTAAAGATACAGGTGCTTGGAAAAGTCTCAGTACTGCTTTGCTTACTCACACTGGAAAGGCTGAAACTGCAACTGTGTTTTTTTTAAAGTATATTTTTATTGAGTTTCACAACAAACAAAATGACATGATACTGTATTCAGAAGTCAAAAACATCAAGTACCTTCCCTTCAGCAACCACTGACCATCCCCGACCCCTTTCGCAGAGTACTTAATGTCATAAGCACATCTAAAGCATATTCATAGTACTTGGTTACAGCAGGAACAGGCAGATTAAAATAAAGAAAAGTGGATCAATGCATACACTTATCAGACCTAAGAGAGTCAAACAGATTTGTATTAGGTGGGAACTAGTCTATTACCACATTGCATATCCAATAAAGGAGTACCCATCCCTATAAATAAAGCAACTGTGTTTTGTTTTTTTGCAAATAAATGATCACAAATCAGAACTGAGAGAAGAACACCGGAATGCTATTATTTGATTAGAATATCACCTGGGCTATTGGATGCAACCAAATATTTGTTGACCTTTGACTGAAATTTAAGCCTTGGGTGAACTATCTCTCTTCTAATGACTGTAACCACTAGCCAAAAGGATTTATTTTTTCTACTGGATTGTACCCAGTTTATTTTTTGTTGTAGAGGCTAGCACTTACTGCCAGTAGTGGAGCTTCATGCTTCAGCACCAGGGGGTGTGGAGAGCAGGCGGGGACGGGGCTGGTGTGTGCCGTGGGGGCAGGGTGCACCACCCGCTGGGGTGGAACGTGTGTCCTGGGGACGGGGTGCCCAGCGCGGGTGGGGGGGCAGCCACGATGGCACCCTGCCGGGATCACGCTGCCATGGGCGGTGTGCTCCCCCTGCACTCCTCTTCCTCCACCAGTGCTTACTGCCACAGAAATTAGCAGGACCCTTTTAATTAGAATGAATTTATTTTTTGTTTTGAGCGTAGCTAGATGCCCCTTAATCTTCCTTTACCTGAGCCTAGAAGAACTCTAAATGGCCCAACTTCATCATTTGATAAATCAAGCTGTTAGTATGGACAAGCCCCAACCATTTCTGAGATGTGGTTGGAAATTATGCAGTGAACAATATTTAAAGGCAAGTGGGGAAAAGCAGACCCATTAGTATTGGGGTATGTGTGTGTGTGAGAGAGAGAGAGAGGGAGGGAGAGTGTTGAAAGCATTGTGCACATAAAATCCCAAAAATATGTTGTGGCCAACTACTTAATAGTTTTTACTGAATTTATTTAAAAATAGGAGCCTTTGTTTCCTTTCTATAATAAAACCAAACAACTTCCATATTCTTGCCCATAACCAAGAAAGTTATATAGTTATATAGCATTCTGCAAACAAAGTGAGTATTAAAAAGTTTCTTTTCTTCCTACATGCTGAATTAATAATTTTGTGCAAGGTATTTTATAATAAACAGCTCATGCACTTCATTTTTTTTTGTAACAATCATGGTGATAGTTCCTTCACAGATCTGAATTGTTGAGTAGTGCATGACTATTGTTTAAGCTTTATAAAAGTTTACTTATATTTATAAACTTTTTGGAGTTTTAAAAGAGCTAGCCCATTTCTTTAAATTTTCAGTCTTTCACTATTTTAAGAGGGCTTAAAGGATGATGACATTGTTCAGTCTTGAGAACAAATGAGCTAAGGAACCATTTGGTGTGTCCACATAACTGCAATAAATCCTTGCCTGACTCTGTGGCCCCTGAATGATGTCACCACTTTCTTTGCAATGGTTCTGTGGTTGGAACTATCTTTGACTCAAAAGCCGAGAAAATCTTTGAGGCTGACATTTTGGTAAGGGCTGGAGCTGAATCAATATTTTCCCATTTATTTAATAATTTTGCCGTATGCAAACCATTTTTTGTATTTGTTTATGGCTTTAGTTTGCCTTTAGTTTTTATGTTTACTTGCAATAGGAACCCCAAAGTGAAATAATACTAGCAAAAGAAAAGAAAGCAATGTATATATAGAGACCTTCAGATTTTCTCCTCTCCTGGGTTTATAAATTTGCTAGTGTGTTTTTAATTGGCATGGATCACACAACTGAGGGGAAATAGTATTTGCATATTTTTGAGTTTCTTTCTGGGGAAGAAAATAATTGGAATAGTGGAGTAGAAAGTAGAGGCCATACTAGAGGAACAGAAAGCTTGGTATGGCGTTTGGCAATTCTGTTTAACACCCTGCTTGTTCCTCTTTTACTCTCAAATTTCCTTGGAAAGTTGATTGTATTATTGGAAGTAGATTCAGGCTGTATCCCATGTCATTTATGACTATTAATTCAGCTCAAATGTGACCTGGATCTGCACTACAAGAGAAATGGATTACTTGGATGCCACTGTCATGTTTGGATGTAGGCCTTTGAAACAGCTGCCCCTTTGACTACTGTGGCCAAGCGTAGCAGAATCTTCAGAATGAACTTTGACTTAGGCAAAGCATGCCATCGGCAACTCTGATGGATTTCTGGTGCTGAGGAAAAAGAAATTAAAGAAAGATAAAGGAGAAAAAAGTGAGCTAACCTTTATGTGCATCACAGGTAGAGAATTCTAGCAACACATGCTTTCTGAAGCTTTCTGAAGCTTTGGAAGGAACTGTTCCACCCAGCTGTCTTATTATAGGAACAGAAAAAAAATTAAATGAAAAATTGTGGACTCAAGAATGTGTAATTTTACCTATGGGGGGGGGGGAACTGGTCTCCAGATTTTGAGCAGCAGAGTTTCACATCTGTTCTCATCATGAGCTCTAGATTTGCTATCTGTCATATTTTTCTACAAAGATGCTTATGGTTCACGATAACATGTTGATAGATGCAAAGCTTTTCCTCTGTGAACTAGTCATGGTGTGTTTGATATCATGCGTGGAAACATTGTACAAGTGGTGACTGGTGATTTCCGATTTATATTGAGACTTGCACCTGATCCAACTTGAGTTTTAAATTTATGATCCTTCTATCAAGAAGAAACCTGACTGTAAATCATGGTTTATAGTCTTGATAATATAATGTCTGCTGCAACTGATATTTTATTTCTTCAGCTTTTTGATTCTTTCCATATGAAAGGCGATTGTCCATTGGGATGCTTTAGTTATTCCTTTCTTTAGAGGTTGAATACTTTTAGCATGGATTGAAGAACGGATTCTTTGAAATTTGCATATATAAATCAAAATTGTAGTTGTATGGTCTTCTGTTTCTTGGTGTCCTTAATATTAGATGATTAAAGATATTGCAATTTACTAATGAAAAGATGCATTTTTGAAGAGTAAAGGTCAGAGCCATACTTGAAGACTTCCATTGCCTGAAATGTCAACAGTAATTTTAATCAAGGAATTTTCTAGGCCATCATCAAAGTGCATTCCCTTTCATGATTCAAAAAAGCCATACTGCTTATGTTTATAATTATGGTACACTGCCATCAAAATCTTTGTTCATCAAACTTCATTACAATGATTTATTTGACATGCTGTAATACTGTTAATGCAGAACAGAAATGAAGCTATTAGTTTACCAGCAAATTCATTAAAATGGTGTAAGTATTATTGTCAATAGATACACCAGGAACATAAATTATCCTGTTCTGCCTATTGGTTTTATAGGTTTTTTTTGTGTGTTTTTGCTGTTGAACAGTTCCATACAAACCAGCATAGAATGCCAGAGTTTTCTCCCATTAGCGAATAATTCTGCAGCCGTTTTGTATATGTTCTGTTGAATGGTTGAGTATCACCTAAGGAAATATTCTAACTCAGGCATTCTTTTCGAAAGGAGAAACAGTTTTTCTTACTATACAGAAAGTCACAATGTGTTGAATGTGACATGAAAATGTTTTTGCAATAGATAAATTCATGATAGCCCAACATGAAGCCTGTTGGCTCTGACTTTTTTTTAAAAAAGTTTCTGTCAACTAAAAACAACATGAGAAGACATTTCTAACCTGCTTGTCACCTCAGTGTCATTTGTTCATATGCTGGAGATCCAGATAATCCTGTTTCTCCTTTATGAAAGTGATCAGAGTATTTTTTCTTATTTTTTGTAATCAATAAAAAAATAATGTCCAAGATTGCAATGGGCTTGAATGTTCATCTGCTCATTTTTTTGGGCGCTCACTACAAGAAGAATATACGTACTATGATGAATCCATGGAACATAATGTGAATGTTTCTTAAATTGCAACATGCCCTTTCATGCTGTGCACAAAGGGATGCATGCCCTTTCATGCTGTGCACTTAGCAAACAAATAACTTTTCTCAATTCCTGGACCTAAGACCTGCATAATGTTGTAAATTGTCTGTATTTAGCCTAACATTTTAATGATGAATATGGATCCAAATTTTCCTTGCAGATACAAGAAGCAGAACATCTGGAGTTATCGAATTGACTCCATTTCATTTGCTTCAATTACCGGGTATGTGAATTTGGACAGGTTTCTCTCCTCCCTCCCCCTGCCTCCAGTTTTACTCACTTTACTTTTCCATTTTCCTTAGCATGCTTAGTATGCTTTACTTCCCATGGTTTTGCCAGCTGCTACAGTGATCTGTCACTAGCACTAACCATATAATACACCTTCTTCTGTGGCATGGATTCTATCATTATTACGTTTTCCATTCCAATCCTGGAGGCATTATTTGTTTGTTTAATTACATATTCCCTACTCCCTTTTATGGACATAAGTCAAGTAGCTAAATGCAGTGCCAAAATAGTGTGTCCTCTTAAGGTCATGACATATTTTTTATTTAATTGTAATATTTGACTAGGCAGATTTTAATGGGCTTAGGCTCTATGCAAGGGTACCAGTCCCTTCTGGTTCTGTCACTTTCCCCAGTTAAACATTCTCACAAAACCATAGAACTCAGATTTCTCACAAAACCATAGAACTCAGATAGTCCAGAAGACCATCTGGAAACATCATTTTCATAGAATTCTAGCCATGCTTTAAAAACGTCTTCACGTCATATTAACTTGTCCCTAAATTGAATGAGTACAGTATGTGCATTCAGATGCACACCCCATCGAAATGATTGTGATGCAAATAGATAACATTTATCTGCAATGTACATTTTGACGAACATCCTAATTTATGTGCATGGTTCATGATCCAGCAAGTGATATGTGCACAGAAGTTTGTTTTAATGCACGGCTCATCCCGGCTAGATTGCTATTCATGAAATCCTGAAATGAATTACTAATTGGGCTTAGAGCTGCAGTTCCTTTCAAAGGACTGGAGTTAATTAATGGGGAAAGGAACTGGAATTAGCAAAAGCATTTATTCTCTTAAACTTTAAAATGTGTTTTGTGTCAGGGACTTAGGGAATTAACAAGAAGGTAATTCACACACACACACACACACACACACACACACAGAATTTGTTTTGGTTTTTTTTCATTTTTGAAATCTGTTAATCAAAAAATACCTAACATCAGGTAGTCATAGGGAACAGACTTTCTGCCTTTGTCCATGGAATTGCATGGATCATTGACTTTGATTGGTAGTGGATCAGAATCAGTTGAGTTAGACATTTTGTGCTGGAATTCAGAGCCATCTGAAATTACTTGAAGATGAAAGAAAAAATTCCCTGTTCCAGGAGGGAAATATGATGATAAGAAGAAATACTTAACTTTCTCAGAGTTTCTCAGAGTTTTCTCCAAACAGGAAGGAACACAAATTGTACCCTTTCTATCAAACAGTACATGTCCTACGATTCTTGATTGCTTTTGGAAATGTCATGTACCACTGCCCAGGTTCCATAGTCTTCTCATTACATAGTCAATACAAGGTGGTCTTATTGAATATAGGTGTTTCACATATTGCATTTGCTCATATGTGGTTGACTATCAGCTAAATATGATATAAATTCATTAACCCAATGATATAATTAACCTTATTATTGTTATGCATGGTTGGTTGGTTTTATTTTGTTGTACACAGTATAGTTTTTGTTCATGTTACCTTTCCTGGGTTTTTATGGTGAAGAGCAGGCAAGAAATCTAATAAACAATAACAATTAAACTATTCTGTATACCTAAATGCATTTTTTAAAACTATGCAAATGAATAGATGCTACTTGAAGTAAGAGCTTGTGGGTCTGCTGCTGAGGCTATTTCCAGATGGGTTGTTGAGATGCTGCAAATGGGTAGTTGGTAACTGGAGTTTCCAGCTTATTGTTATTATTATTAAAGTGGTACCTCGGGTTACATACGCTTCAGGTTACAAACTCTGCTAACCCAGAAATAATGCTTCAGGTTAAGAACTTTGCTTCAGGATAAGAACAGAAATTGTGCTCTGGCGGCGCAGCGGCAGCGGGAGGTCCCATTAGTTAAAGTGGTGCTTCAGGTTAAGAACGGTTTCAGGTTAAGAACGGACCTCCGGAACGAATTAAGTTCTTAACCCGAGGTACCACTGTATTATTATTATTATTAATTACTATTATTATATTTCTATACTGTCCTTCATCCAAGGTTCACAGGCTGGTTTGCTATATAAAAATACAAAAATGCATAACATAGTAAGAAAAGCAACCCCCAACCTGCAATTTAAAAAACCATAGAGCCTCAGACAACAGCAAAGGATCCATAAATACCCCCAAGCTGCATACAGTGGTGCCCCGCTAGACGAAAATAATTTCTTCTGCGAGTATTTTCGTCTAGCGAAGCGGCAATGCAAACCGCGGTTTTCGCTAGATGAAAAAAAAAAATTCGTCTTGCAAGGCAGCCCCATAGACAAATTCGTCTTGCGGGGCAGCCTTCCTCTAGACGAATGCGTTCGTCTAGCGAGTTTTTTGTCTAGCGAGGCATTCGTCTAGCGGGGCACCACTGTATCTGCTCCTTCAGAAAGAGTTTATTCCATCTGGTCTAGGGAAGCACCCACTAACAGTGTCTCGGTCTTATCTGGAATGCCTTTCCATCAGATGTCAAACTGATAACTACTTATATGACTTATAAAGGTAAAGGTACCCCTGACAGTTAAGTCCAGTCGCGAACGACTCTGGGGTTGCGGCGCTCATCTTGCTTTATTGGCCGAGGGAGCCAGTGTACAGCTTCCGGATCATGTGGCCAGCATGACTAAGCCACTTCTGGAGAACCAGAGCAGCGCATGGAAACACCGTTTACCTTCCCGCTGGAGTGGTAGCTATTTATCTACTTGCACTTTGACGTGCTTTCAAACTGCTCACCCCGTCGCGGAGATTTGAACCGCCGACCTTCTGATCGGCAAGCCTTAGGCTCTGTGGTTTAGACCACAGCGCCACCTGCATTCCTTCCCATATGACTTTTAGAAGACCTTTAAAGGTAGTCCTGTACAAGGAAGGTTTTAATGGTTGATGTTTTATTGTGTTTTTAATATTTTGTTGTGAGCTGCCCAAAGTGGCTGGGGCAACTCTGTGTTGTTTGGATTGGGCTTCAGTTTATTGGCTCTCATCTAGTCCATTACTGAGGCAAGACAAGGGGAAGTAGAGCTGTGTGTCATCAGCATATATGTGTATTGGGAAGCTTTTTAATGGTTGATGTTTTGTTAATTTTTTATATGTGTTGGGAGCCACCCAGAGTGGCTGGGGCAACCCAGCCAGATGGGCAGGATATGTTGTTGTTGTTGTTGACAGTGTGCCCCAAAACTCTGAATGACCCCACTCAGCAGTTTCATGTAAATGTAAAACAGCATGGGGGATAAAATTGAACCTTGAGGAACCCCACACTGAAGGCTCCTTGGAGCTGAAGAGCACTCCCCAAGTATCACACTCTGGAAACGACCATCCAAGTAGGGTGGAACCACAGCAAAGAGGTGGCCCAAAAGAGGAAAAACAGGGACTTACATCACAATGACAAAACACTTGCATGCATGAGGAGCACCTGTCTGGTAGCGCCTTGAATCCACATGTTGTAGGAAAGCACTGCAGGCAGTTTTAGACAACAGGACTGGTTCTGCAAATCAGGTAATTGTAGAATGCATGACTTCAGACTATTACCTACTACAAAGTTAGTACAAAGGAGATCTGCTGAACTCCCTCAGTCTGGGGAACTGACGGCTATAGGTATACCAGACTACCCCCCTGTGCCTCCAAATTTCCTGATTGCCTGTATTCTGCTCATGTTTGTCAGAATTTGATATATATTTTTCTGCATTGCATCTGGAAAAAAACAATATTTGTTGCTGTATTGCTCCTTTATCAATCCTAATGAATGGTTTTAAACCATCTCTAATCCCCCCATAAAACTATTCTTTGCACTTCATTATGAGTACTGATTCTTGATAAAGAATGTTGACACTTACATGTTCTTATCCAGTAATTTCTAGTCTGGTTTTGGATTATTCTCATCCAACGTTGGAGGAGCACATAGTATGCTGCTTATATTACAAAATATTGACCACTCACAGCTGAAGGTAGAAACTGGTTGTAGTGCTGAGGTTTTCATAATGGAAATCCTGGCTTAGTCTGAGGAGTATTTTAAAAACATTCAGAGAATGCCTGTCACTTTTATCCATAAAATATATTTCCCAAAATTTATTGGAGACATTAAAAAAGCATTGGCTTCTGGTGAGCTTCAACTGATGTTCATAAAAAAGAAATTCTAAAGCCCATCCAATCTAATAAAAAAATTGGCAAGGTGGCAATTGATGGAGGAAAAATGCACAGTGTTTTCTATTCCTTTTTCTAGGGCCTTTGTTTTAACATAGTCTAGCTCAAAACGGTTTTTTTGTAAATAATTTTTTTATTAGTTTCCCAATATTTCCTAAATAATAGCAGATTATAACAATGTCAGGATGCGGGTGGCACTGTGTTCTAAACCACTGAGCCTCTTGGGCTTGCCTATCAGAAGGTTGGCAGTTCGAATCCCCGCGAAGAGGTGAGCACCTGTTGCTCAGTTCCAGGTCCTGCCAATCTAGCAGTTCGAAAGCATGCCAAAAAAAGTGTGAGTAGATAAATAGGTACCGCTATGGTGGGAAGGTAAACGGCGTTTCCATGTGCTGCTCTGGTTTCGGTGTTCCGTTGCGCCAGAAGCAGCTTAGTCATGCTGGCCACATGACCCAGAAAAACTGTCTGCAGACAAATGCCGGCTGCCTCGGCCTGTAAAGCGAGATGAGCATCGCAACACCAGAGTCGTCTGTGACTGGACCTAACTGTCAGGGGTCCTTTACCTTTTTATAACAATGTCAATTAAACAGTATGGAACTTCTCAACATGCCAGAAAACTATACTATTCCAAGAAGGCAACCATTTTGAAATATATTTCCCCCCCATTTTTATTTTTCATCATTTTGGTGAAGTTCTGAGCAGTAGTTTAAAGTTTTCAATATTTTCTTGTCTCATTAAAGCCTGTGTCAGCAACTCGGCAAAATAAGGCAATGCTAACACAGTTTCATGTTTGAAGCAAGAATTCTGCCAGTACTGCATGTTTGCAGAGGGAGTCACCTAGTGGATACCGTAAGCAATACCTATTCCTTAAGTTATGGAACAGAATACAGTGGTACCTTGGGTTAAGAACTTAATTCGTTCTGGAGATCTGTTCTTAACCTGAAACTGTTCTTAACCTGAAACTGTTCTTAACCTGAAGCACCACTTTAGCTAATGGGACCTCCCGTTGCCACTGCACCACCAGAGCACAATTTCTGTTCTTATCCTGAAGCAAAGTTCTTAACCTGAGGCTTTATTTCTGGGTTAGCGGCGTATGTAACCTGAAGCGTATGTAACCTGAAGCGTATGTAACCTGAGGTACCACTGTATTGTGGTATGGGATCACGAAAATTTTGGGACTCGTGGGCACATTTGGAAACCTGATATACTGTTGTTGAGACACACATGCATGCTGTAGCCATACATGGGTGCAGGCACCCACACTCTGAAAATATATGTGTGTACAATTGTATATCCGCCCCACACACCATAGTGCATCCAACCACATACTCACACCATACCCCAAACTGCAAGAACACATACATAGAGGCACTGCACATCCCAGCTACTGTTTAACCTCTCCTGCCAGCATTGATGTAAGCAATAAAGAAGCATGGGTCAACTCACAGGAGGTTTCTTCTAGCAATACAACAAGGCTTAGATGCTTTGTGACACAATGCAGGACTAGGACAAATTGCAAAATATTTCCAGTAGCACCTTAGAGACCAACTAAGTTTGTTCTTGGTATGAGCTTTTGCGTGCATGCACACGAAAGCTCATACCAAGAACAAACTTAGTTGCTCTCTATGGTGCTACTGGAAGGAATTTTTTATTTCATTTTGACTATGGCAGACCAACACGGCTACCTACTTGTAACTGCAAAATAGTTGCTGGTTCTTGGTACTCCATCCTTCCCAACCAGATTTGTGCTTGAAAAGTGTGGGTGAATGGAGAGTATGCTGCACAGTTTGTGACATTGCATAAACCGTTACTGATGATGGGACACATCTATTAAGCCTCAGCTTCTAAGTTCATGACTTTGTGGAGCTTGAGCCAATATGAGATAGCTTTAACTCTGGTTTTGAACAAGCAGGTGTTATATTTTTATATTGAAAAAGCTGAATATTAACTATTTCTCAAATGTGCAAAATGTGATTTTGATCAATTAAGGACATCACAAATTTTCTGGATTATTTGCAGATTCTGAAAATGGCATTAGATTTGTTTTCCTGGATCTTTTTATCTTATGCATGCTGCACATGCAATTCCAGGGCAACAAGCATTGCATTCAGCACAGGGTGTCATACATTGGCCAAATTTGCCTCAGCATGTTGGCCTTCAATCCCATGCTAACAGGCAACACTGATTTCAGAGTACTGAGTTATTAAAAAATACAGTGTATCTAAGCAACAGTGTTCGTATAATGTTCATTCCTTTCCCTCAGCTTTGCATGTCACCACTGCATCTATTTAAAAAAAACCTTTAAATTAAACTAACATACTGTAATTTGGAAAAAAAATTCTTTTCTTTTGTTATGATATTATTAGATTTGAATCAAATGAAATGGGGTTTCTGCTTGCCAGGCTCTTTGTAGAACTTTTCAACATAACTTTTCCTGTCAAAGCTGTTACATTGCTAAGATTAGTTTTTCTTTAGATAGAGTATTGTATTAAATATTAAATATGTATTAAATAAATACATTGCTAAGATTAGAGATAGATAGAGTATTGTATTAAATATTGATTTTCTGAATAGGGATTTACTGAGACGGCCTTAAAAATCTTTGAATATAATCTCTGAAATAAGTTGATGATGGTAAATTGCAGAAGACTACTTACTCACTGCATCTAAAATGATGGCAACTGTCATCAAATCCAAATCCTATAACTTTATTCCCTCTTGCATTTGACTTCCACTTTTTTTTACAGATGGAAAAGTCACTGGGTACCACAGTTGTACCATTTTTGTTAACGATGTAGATGGGTTGGTGGGGAAGAACCATAGCTTGGCAGTGGGGCACATGTGTTGCGTGCAATATGTCATAGTTTCAGTATTCAGCATCTCAAGGTAAGGCTGGAAAAGACTTATGTCAGAAACCACGAGGAGCCAGTGTAAGGCTTGATTCATATTTCACCTTAAGCCACACTTAATGGTTTAATGTGAACAAACAGTGTGTGAGTGCATGCTATTCAAAAGTTCCTGCTTTGCTCTTTCCTTGCTGCTGCTGTGCTTGAGACAAAACAAACCAGGAGCAGAAGTCAAGGTTTGTTATTGGCTTACCACTTGTGTTTTATTCGGGGGAAACAAACCACAAGCATCAGTTTGCCATGTGCAAACCAGCCTCTGGTTTGTTTGCTTTCTTTCCGGAGGGGCAGCAGATGAAGCGGGGTAGGGTGGGGGTAGGGATGTACAAGGATTTTTGAGCAGCATGCACTGAAACACTTCTTATTCACATTAAACTAGGGTGGGGAACTTCAGGCCCAGTGGTCTCTATCCAGCCATTGAGACTCTTCCCAAGGCCACAACCCAACCCAGTCCTTGTTTTGCACCCCGCTTAAGTCCATTTGTCTGGCTGGAATGTGTTCTTAAATGCCTCTCGCTTGCCTGCATGGAGGAAGGAGGTGTGGGGGGAGGGATGGTTGGAATACAGCCTCCTGTTTAGCTTAAAGCAGGGCCCCCCAAACTAAGGCCCGGGGGCTGGATGTGGCCCAATCACCTTCTAAATGCGGCCCACTGACAGTCTGGGAATCAGCGTGTTTTTACATGAGTAGAATGTGTGCTTTTATTTAAAATGCATCTCTGGGTTATTTGTGCGGCATAGGAATTCATTCTTTTCTTTTCTTTTTCAAAATATAGTCCGGCCCCCTACAAGGTATGAGGTACAGTGGACCGGCCCCCGCTGAAAAAGTTTGCTGACCCCTGGCTTAAAGGAAAGTCACATCTTCTGGTCCTTCCACTTTTTGCCTCTGGCTCAGCATCACACTGTCATATGTTCCCCAATAGATTACCCATGAAGGATTGTGACTTTGGGCTTAAGATGTCTCCACCTGTGCATTAAACCATAATTTGTTTTTAGCTATGGTTTAATGTGGTGCCCAAACCACACCTAATTCATAATGAGCTTGATTTTTTTTTTTTTAAAAAAAATGTAAACATTTTAAGCTGATTTACTGGGCAATTTGTTACCCAAAGCAGCTTAAAATCAAAACATCTGCCTCTGTCCCAGAACTACAACTAGACACTGGTTTAGGATTCTGAGAATGGACAGGAAAGGTGAAGCTGAATTTCATTAACATACTGATGTAGCCAAACTTTTGGATGGCTTCCTAGTGGTTTCATATTGATGTTGAGCAGCATGGGGAACAGAACAGACTGCCGTGGGAACCTGCATGCAGGGGCAGAGCAAAAGTCCTTCAGCATCACCTTTTAAATCCTTCCTGGGTTGTTGCACCTTTATCACTGTAATACACAGATGGACCAATATCCTGATAGTTTAAACCCTATGATCCTAAGGTTGATCTTGTTAATTGCTGTATAGACATACACAAGTATTTTTCCAGTGTAGGAAAAAAAGTCAGCATATCACTAAGTTGTGGTGATTCTGAATAGCTGTACTTTGGCTTTAGGCTGCTTGGGGACTCATATAGATTTGTCACCTTGTTCTAATAACTGAGATTTGGAAAATGGGGATTGTAATCTATTAAAAAGATTTTTTGTGTGTTTTAGGTTGTTCGTAAATGAGAGCCTCTATTTCTGCATTGAAATTTCAGAAAGTTAGTGTGTGTTTGTGTAGGGGAAGGCCCTCAACACACATTAGACTAGTGTTATGTTTTCCCTAAGCTACCAGATATTTTCATGGTGCTAATCTCTATGGAGACCTCTAAATCCATATAACATTATTGAATGCAAATGTTTGCTTTGGCACAGTTATTTAACAGTTGTGTGTGTAAATTTAGCATTTTCTCTAGTATTTTCTCTAGTGGCTCAAAGCGTAACCCCCCCCCCCCCCGAGTATTTTATCCTCTAAAGTTTCTACCAAGACTTGGTCCCTCCTAAATTTCATGTCAGTTTGATGTCTTGATACTTCTTTTTGGAAAATTTCATTTTAGGGATATATATATATATATATATATATATATATATATATATATATATATATATATATATACACACAGAGAGAGAGAGAGAGAGAGAGAGAGAGAGAGAGAGAATTAATTTAGTTCATAATGTGTTTTGGTGTGAAAACGGATTATTTTCATTTTGACTTCTGGACCATTCTGCCCACTAACATCTGCAAATGAACACCTCTCTTAACATGCTATCTTGGTTCCTCCAGTCTTTGTCCTAAAAGTGAGTTTCTGGAACAATTTATGGAAATACAGGATTTTATACAAGAGCTGTTATTTTTAAAACACTTGGTAAACACCACTGAAGACAGTGGAATTTTCTTTCAAGTAAAGATGCATAGGATTGTACTGTAAGACATTACCTATTTTGGATTCTGCACATGGGGGTGATTTTACCATTCATCTGAAAGTACAAAAAAGGCCACCACTGGTATTTCAGAGCCTTGCCTTCCTTCTGTATCCAACTTAGTACAAGTAAAGAACACACAGAGATTCACAGCTTGGATAATTGCATTGACAGTTAGGTTTTAGGCTCTCTAAGAAATAAACCTTTAATTTTTAAAAATTAATTACTTTTTATGTATCAGCCATCAGCCATTTGATTTATGGCTTCATAATATCTCCATGTTAATCTTTCAAAACTGATTATCAGTTCCATCTGCTTTCTGCTTCCTTGACAGCTTCCTTTGCCTTGAATTCAGTTGTTGACATCCATGTCATAGTTTGACATTCATTGTACCAAACTCTAATTCTAAAAAATATTTACAGTATAGTAAAAAGGAAAGGAAAGAAGTATCATTGGCACATGTGCATTTAATGATGTTCATTGTACTAAGTGGAACCAGCATGCATATTGGCATAAAAGAAGTTCAGCTGTAGTTGTGAGCTCTGTATTTTTTGGTAATAGCCAAAAGAAACAGAGTAATGAAGCTAGCAGCAGTGGAATACAACAAATTGTCACAATTTTGTTGCAGTTTTGATTGTTGTCTGTTATGGAGAATGGTGACAAGCATAACCATATACAGAATAGCCTATCTCCTTCAGGTCTACAGTATCTTTTTGAGGTGGAGCAGCCTGACTTGCACACAAAATTATCTACATCTAGATCAGTGTTTTTCAACCTTTTTTGGGCAAAGGCACACTTGTTTCATGAAAAAATCACGAGGCACACCACCATTAGAAAATGTTTAAAAAAATTAACTCTGTGCCTATATTGACTATATATAAAGTAATTCTCTTGAATTTTTCAATTTTTCCCACGGCACACCAGGCAACATCTCGCGGCACACTAGTGTGCCACGGAACAGTGGTTGAAAAACACTGATCTAGATGTGCCACAGACCTGTGATGTTTGCTGTGTTTTTTTTTTTTAAGATATACTGCCATGTGTGTTTAGTGACCTTTCCATAATGAAGCCCTGATTTGTTTGCCAAGTACTTGCAGTTAGTGATGCCAATTAATGGCAGCAGTGAGATGGTGGGCAATAAGAGACCACCACTGACCACTGCCTCCACATGATTGCTCCAGTTTCCAGTGCTTGCACCTTTGCCATGCAATGCCTGAATTACTTTGTCGTGAAGTGATGCACATCTGAAAAGTGTGTAACCAACATGAAAAGTTTGGAAAGCTCTGCTTTTCAGTTTCTGAATCTTGGAGGCTATCAGTATATTTTTGCCTTTGGAGCACCCCCCCCCCCACGGCAATATGCATTTATTCCTGGTTGCAGCTTGTAGTTAGTGAGGACAGAACTTAAACCACAAGCCAGGGTTGGAATGACACCCTGAGTGGCTGAGCCAAAACCTGGCTTAGCTCACAGTGGTGCAGGAGTGAAAAAAGTTGGGGGAGGAGCAAAGCAGTTGTGACGTCCTCTCTGGGAGGTGCCACACACTTGTGCAGTCCCCATAAGCCTTGGTTTAGCTTACTATGACATGTTACCTGGCCAGTGCTTCCATCCTAATTTTAGAATCCAGGAGTTCAGCGATATGAACAGAGCTCTGTTACTGCTCCAATTATACAGCTGCCATATTGTTTCCAGTCACTCAGCTGCAGTTAACGAACAGCTCCTTTTCCTGCCAGTGTGTTTATTCTAGTAAGAGAACGATTGCAGACTTGTTCCATTAGAAGTAACATGCAAGTCTTGTCCCTACCATTCTTTGGCAATCATTTCAAAGCCAAAACGTTGTCTTCTCTCTTCTGCTCAATGTTAGAATCTGTTCAGAAGGGCAACATGACAACAGAAAATAGTTTTCTACTTACTTCCCTCAACTTTCCTTTTATCATCTGATTTGAAAATAGGGGGAGCCATTGTGGTCACTTCCAGATGTTGTTGGACGCCAGTTCCCATCAGCCCTAGAAAATATGACCCATGGTCAGGGGAGATGGGATCTGTAGTCCAACAAATTGCTGGAGGGTCACAGGTTCCTCACCCCTGTTTTGATGTTTCCCCTCCCCACTTTCACCTTCTGAACTCGTGGACCTACTGCTTGTTTCACAGCCACCATAAAGACTCCGCCCATGTGATTTTTCTGCAGGATATGTGATACTCACCTGTGATCCCTATTCTGTTCTTTTGGTTCTGCAATACGACAGACAACTCATGCACACCCAGTTCCAGATCTTTTATTAGGGTTCAGTTGGGGTCTGTATTTGAACTGTCATTCAAATATTCAAGTGGTTTAAAAAAAAAAAAAGATGGGAGGTACAGGCAATCCTTACTTTGCGCAGGGGTTACATTCTGGACCCCCGCATGCATTGACGGGGCCCAAGTAAAGCACCCCACATCTCTACCATTCACTCTTTTTGTGACATTTTGGTAATGTTTTAGGGTCACTTCTGGGTTCGGCGCCATGTGTGCATGCACAATTGTGTGTTAATTGGATGCATGTAAATTGGTTGTTGCCTGTACAGTACTTAGTTTTTTTTTAAAAAAAATTTTTTAACTAGTTAAATTGGAGGTGCTTCATCCTTAAAACAATACTAGGATTTGGATTCAGACCAACACCAGCTGAGTTTTACTTTTGCAAGGGGGCTTTCCCCCCTTCTCTCCTCTGAGACCTCCTGTGCAAGGTATCCATGCACATTTTCCACCAAGCCGACTTTACACTGCAGGTCTGCACTCCAACCCAGTCAGGAGTAGCTTTTACTGGATACAGGAGAGAGAGAACATTCCATTGTGTGTGCCACTCTGGATCTAGATATTTGTAAATATACGCTGAGAGTCATTTATTTTTTAATTCTTTAATTTTTAAAAAGTATCATCCATCTTTCCAGAAAAAATGCCCATGGTTGTGTACAATAAAATGTATGAAGCCAAATTCAATAAAAGCATAAATATTCAGCAGCAGAGAACAGGAATGCACACCAGCTCACAGCCACAGTGCCAGCCTGAAGAGGAAAGTTTTCACATGCCAAAAGTTAAAGCCAAGCTAGCAGCCAAACTATGAATAACCACTCATTTCTGGGCACACCAATTTAAGGATATTGACAAGCTGGAACATGTGCAGAGGAGAGCAACCAAGATGATCAAGGGTCTGGAAACAAAGCCTTATGAGGAGAGGTTGAGGGAATGGGGCATGTTTAGCATGGTAAAGAGGCCTGTCACATGGAGGATTGAGCAAGGTAGTTTTCTCCTGACCTGGAGGGTAGGACCCGCACCAACAAATTCATGTTACAAGAAAGATTCTAACTAAACAGCAGGAAGAACTTTTGACAGTAAGAGCTGACAGTGAAATAGACTTCCATGAGAGGTGGTGAATTCTCCTTCCCTGGAGGTTTTTAAGTAGAGGCTGTACGGCCATCTGTCATGTATGATCTAGTTGAGATTCTTGCATTGCAGGGGGTTGGACTAGATAACCCTTGGGGTCCCTTCCACCTCTACAATTCTATGATTCTAGAATAACTTCTGCCCAATCCAAAATCACATTTCCTATAGCAAAACGTAACCACTGAATTGTATTAGTCCCACTCCTATCCTTCACTTTGTGAAACTGGACACTACAACTTGCTCAGCCAGGAACCTTTTGATGGGTGAACAAGTGTTGCATCCCAGTGGGAAATCGCCCAAGCTGTCACTTGTTCTCCCCGTCTCTCCAGCTCATTCTGTGAGAGCAGACAACCCACAGGAATAGTTTTAGCAGGAATAGTCCCCCCCCTTCTCAGCTGTTTTTGATACAGTAAACAACTCATTGCCTATTAAGATGGTTAGCTTTTATTAAAAAGTATTGAGGATGTGTAACTCTGTTTGCAATTTCATGAAATACTGTACACAAAATCTCAGTAGTTATCAACCAATTTAATTGAATGGATCCAAGGTTTAGATATATATTATTTGAGATGGTTCAATATTTTTACATGTTTTATAACTGTAACGGTTTTACTTGTTTTTAGAATTGTATTTTCTATTGTTGTAACCTGCCCAAAGGTAAAGGTAAAGGTACCCCTGACCATTAGGTCCAGTTGTGGACGACTCTGGGGTTGCGGCACTCATCTCACTCTATAGGCCGAGGGAAGAAGCTGGCGTTTGTCCGCAGACAGCTTCCGGGTCATGTGGCCAGCATAACTAAGCTGCTTCTGGTGAACCAGAGCAGCACACGGAAATGGCGTTATTCAAATGAAATCTAGATATATGTGCATATATATACTTTCCCAAAATTAAGAAGATGGTAGAATATGTCTAACTGTTGCAGGATTTTATTGGGTGTTACTAAGCAGGTTATTCAGCTAGTTTTCGCTAACGGTTCTAAATTCTTGAGTTTGTCAGTCATCAGTCCTGCATTACTTTAAGTCAAATGTGTCTTAGAGCTGCAAAGATTAAGATATTTTTGCTGTCTTAATTTCCTCTTGTTTCCAGTGACATTGAGATCACCATTAACAGCAAGCAAAAATCTGCAAAATTGTTGTCACCCCACTTTTGGATCTACAAAAATGGTGTAATTTTCCAAATTGTAGACATGACTTCATTTTGACATTCTTTCCTCACTCTTGCACACAGTGACTATATAAACAAGCATTTGGTGGATTTTTGAAGGAATGACTAAAATTGTCATCAAAATGTTGTTTGGTTTTTAGCTCTTATAAATTCTTGTGCTGAGCTTCTCCAGCAGTTCTTCATACATTAATCCAGAGCTCATGTTCAGTTTCAGTATTCTCTGAAATACTAATGCCTTTCCTTAAAATGAGTCCCTGATGCAAATCCTCCCAGTTTTCATTCTGACATACTTTGTGTATCCAGTCCTCTGTCAGAATTATGCCATTGTTTAGGGAATGCAGAAAAGCACCAATGTGAAACTTTGTTAAAGCAATGATTCTAAAATCGATTATTTAAACCATTGTGTGTTTTTCAAGATCATGTCTTGAATTGCCTTGATTTAAATCAACCCCCATTGGCAAGTGGTCCTGAACCAGGGCCAACTGAATTAAATGGTAGCACCCACACCAGCATTCCACCTTTTCTGGATTGCTGGCATGCTGCCATTGGTTTCTACCATGTGTTTTAACTGACCATGGTATCTAGCATGAGGTTCAGTCAAGCCACTCCACATGAGAAGCAATTTTGACAATTTCTGGACCTCAGTCACATGGAAGAAAGTTTTTGCAGAATCCAAAATCCTGCCATAAATCATGCAACAGCTGGGGACAAAGCTAAGAAGAGTTGAATTTTTGAATTGTCACCATAAAAATGTAGGACCCCCCCCCCACCAGCTGATCCAGCCTTTTCCTGATATACTGTAGATATTCAGTGATAGGCAAGGTTTCACATATTGAACGCCTGCCTTTTCAGCACAGGAGTCCTAAAAAAGCACTGAGACATATCACTAACCAAACCAGCTTTCGCCAGCCTGGTACCCTCTGATGTTTTGGATTTCAGCTCACTTCATCCCTGACCAATGGCCACACTGGCTTGGGCTGATGTGAGTTGTACTGCAAAGCACCTGGTGGGCACCAGGTTGGGGGGATGCTCATGCAGAAGTAATTTTACAGTCGCCCTGGGTATTTTTTTTTTTAAAAAAAAACCCTTTCTACAAATGGATAAATTCAATTGAATAAAAATAAGTGATACTTAAAGTCTTGTTCTGAAAGGACACTGCAGTACAAGTTGCCAGTAAAAATGTTATTTTCTTTAGACGTGTCATAGGTGCATTTTGTATGATGTCTCAAAGCAGCAAGAATAAGCAAATGACCTAGTTTGGCAGACACCACAAAAGCCACAAAAGCTCTGGGGATAGTTTAGTATGTTAGGCAAATATTTCAAACATATCTTTGTTTTGAGTATGAGTCACTGCAGTTTTATGTGTCATTAAAGCTATTTGTTCATTGTTCTTAATTAGGTAAAGTTCTAAAGCACTGCAGCAAACTCTTGTCGAATCATCACCCTTTCCATTCAGCCTTATCTCGTTGTGAAGCCCCAGTGGGTGTTTTTATCAGAAACAACAGGACCTCTGTACAACACAGTATCCACTATGAATGAGAAACTGAAACATCCTTGGGAAGTTGGAGTTATCGCTATAGAGATTAGTGTCAGACTGCAACCCAGCATGGCCTTTTGGAGACAAACCGCACATTTATGTGAAAATGCATGTAATAAAGCTCTCATTAGCATGCAGCTACTCACACAGTGGGACTTCCCTTCCTGTACTCCTTCCTGCAACCTCCCATGCCCCTGCAATTCTGCTCTGGAACAGGCTGGGGGGTGAGGGATGATGCGGGATGGCAGCAGTGGGAGGGGTAATCTGTTCTGCAAACAGTATGGCAGATGGACATTACTGGATATCACCCAGTGTTTTTAAATATGAAAAGCAGACCTGGGAAGCTGCAATTTTGAGTGAAAGAGCAATAGCATGATATTTAACCCTTTCCAGTGGTTTATTTTTCTCCTTGCAATCCCCCATTCCCTGGCAACTCAATTAGTAATTACCCAAATTGTGTTTTGAGTGGGGAAAGACCCAAGAACCAATCTTTTCTCAAAACAAGTCTCTGAAGGGTGCTTTTCATTTTTTAAAAATGAAGCTTTGTTACATACCGGTATATATTAAAATGTAACATATAGTTTGTACTTTTGTAGTCCCGGGTACTATTGATTGTGAATGAATGACACACATTTGAATGGCTAGGTTTATACACAATAGAATTGGGAGCACAGTCCTCACACTATGTTTGCTGCAGGGAAACCTGGCTATTTAACCTATCGTTCACCATTCATGATAGATAACATCATACAGTCAAAACCCGGCTGTCAAATGTAATCCGTTCTGAAAGACTGTTCGACTTCCGAAATGTTCGACAACCGAGCATCAAAGGTGGTTGGCAAAGTCAATGGAGAAAAAAAGAAGAAAACTCTGGGTTTTTGGCATTCGGAAGCCGAAATGTTCCAAAATGGAGCCGTTCGGGAACTGAGGTTTGACTGTACAAGTATTTGTATTCTTTTGCCCAGGTCCAAAAGTCTGAATAAGCTTCTGTGACTTGCAAGAAACACGTGTGCCTTTTGTGTATAGGCTTGCTTAGGCATGTGCCTTTATTAGGTCTGCAGCCTAGAACCAATTAATTGGTTCTGGCATGTGAGGGGATGCCATTTGTTGGAGGATAAGGCTACCAGTGGCTATTAGCTATGATGACACTATGTTCTGCCTCCGTAGTCATAGGTGATATGCCTCTGAAGATCACTTGCTGGAAACCACAGTAGGGGAAAGGTGTTCTTGTGCCCTGGTCCTGCTTGCAGGTTTCCCACAGACATCTGGGTAACCACTGTGAGAACAGGATGCTGGACTAGATGGGTCATTGGCCTGATCTACACTCTTCCTTTGTGCCATTATTCATTTCTAGGATGACACTAGCTCCAACAAAATTTATACAATTAGTTCATTATCTGTGGCACTAATTCTTGCTCACCAGAGTGATAGAAAATAGTGAAGTCAGAGTCTGAAATTTATACTGAAAGTGTAAAGCCATAGCTTTCTTGTAGTATTTTAATTAACATTTGGAAGAAAAGTGTGTGTGTGTGTGTGTGTGTGTGTTTAACCTAGAGTTATACCTGGAGACATTAACCTCCTGTGACATTAGTCTGGAAAGTAAGGAACAGTTTTATTTTGTTAGATTAACTGTCTGTAAACTAAGACTAGTTCATAATGTAAATTTTGGAATTATTGTGATTGTATTGAAAGTATGCAGATGTTATAGGGGTAGGCAGCATGGTGCCTTCCAGATGCTTTGAACTACTATGGTATTGGTAGTTCAAGTATAAAATATGAAATATATTTTCTTTATGCATGTAGTTCAGCTGTTGTAAATAGTTCAGTTCAAGCCTTTGGTTTCTGTGTCATGGTATCATTGTAAAAGTGCTGAAATGGTTGCTAATTAATTTCAGAATTGTATTGCCCAAGCAATGAAAGAGTGCAGCTATGCAAGATGTACACCCACAGGGTTTTTCCTGAAGCAATTTCTGGTACTAAACCCATCCCATATGTGAAAAACAGTTTAGCACTTTGATGTTGGGTGAGATACTTGGGAGAGGGAGAGAAATCTGATGGGTTACAAAATGTAACCACTCTACCACCATTTTAATTGAGAAAAATGTACCCATGTAGTACTTCCATAGCTTTGGGTGACCAAAGCTTTGAGAGCCAGTGTGGTGTAGTGGTTAAGAGCGGTAGACTCGTTATCTGGGGAACCGGGTTCGCGTCTCCACTCCTCCACATGCAGCTGCTGGGTGCCCTTGGGCTAGTCACACTTCTCTGAAGTCTCTCAGCCCCACTCACCTCACAGAGTGTTTGTTGTGGGGGAGGAAGGGAAAGGAGAATGTTAGCCGCTTTGAGACTCCTTCGGGTAGTGAAAAGCGGGATATCAAATCCAAACTCTTCTTCTTCTTCTTCTTTATGGGAAAGTGGAAACCAAAACAACTTACAAAACGGTGGCTCCCATTCTATGTATGCTTACCTGGGAGTGAGCTCTGTTGAAACAGTGGGACTTCCAAGTAAATATGTGCATTAAAAATACCATGGCATTGACAAGCTACCAAGGAATTTACAGATTTCACTGCCTCAAACAGGTAATCTCCCTAAGGCTACATGCATCAAAGAGGAATTGTGGCTATTTCATTGGGCAGGATCCAGTGTTAAGCATATGTGTCCAGACTAGCAGATGTTGCATGTCGATATCCCGACCCCTCCCGTGAATAAATAAGACACAAGACACCGTATATAAGGTTAAATGGAGAATAAAAGGCCACAACTTTATTGGTTCCGGATGTTGAGCGGTATTGGCTTTAGGCATTGGATCTAACTAGACTATATCCGACTCCAGTACGACGTGCTGGCAGTCCAGGAAGGGATAACCACTGTTGGGTGAGCCCTTGCTGCTGCACATCAGCTAAGGACTCACCCTGTGATCACCGATCTGGGGCGTGCCTTAGGCCCTCACCACCCACGGCTCCGGACACGGACACGCCCCCCCAGACTTCTTTACGAAGTACCCTTCAGCACTTGGGGGGAGGTGTTGGCCCATCCTCCCCCCCACCTCCTAACCTTCCTGACCTTATCCAATGCCTAACCGCCAAACCAAAGTTGTGACGAGTTGCTACGAGGTAGGCGAAAACCACAAGGCGGAGCCAATTTGCCAGGTGGAAAAATTCCTACCAGGCCCCTCAACAGCGACCAACCGTGGACCATAGCAAGGTCAAGGAAAACCTAACCTAAAGGGAGGGTGGGAAGGGAAAGCAGGAACAAACGGGAGCCCAGGAAAAGAGGGCGAGCTCTGGCTGCGAGCCCACTTAAGTGCAGTGGGCACGCCCTAGCCGGGTGCACTGGTTGGTCAGCCAGCTGGGCACCGCACCCAGAGCTCACCCAATAGCGCCAGGGGATGCAAGCATCCTCTGTGCACGTGGAGGGCTCGTGCTAACTGCAACCCCCCCTCCTTTCTAAGGGTGGAAGGGGCTTTCTCTTCTCCTGCCTAATGGCAGCTCCTCCTACAATATATCTAGCTGGATGAGGTGGGCTGAGGTGTGGGAAACTGTGTGGGAAGTGAGGATCCTTGAAAACCATGGCAAGCTTCTATGAGGAGCTCATCTTCCTTAGCATTCAGTGCTACTCATTCAGCCCACTCAAGGCAAGGAAGTCAACTTTGACCAGCCTTGCTGTGCACATTTAACTCTTTTTAAAAACTATTTTGATAAGGAGTAGGCTTTCTTTTTTTTTAATTAAAGATTTTCTTGATTTACAAAAGTGTGTGCAATGTCTCTCTCGTATTTTTTCCATGTAACATTTTTACAAATCAGTTTTGGTTGTTGAGACATTAGGGAGAGAGGGGGGAAAGAGGTGGGTGGGATGGTGGGATGGGTGAGGTCGGGTGACTATGTTTCTATTTTCCTTAATATATGTAGGGTTTTGGTGTCAGCGTTGTTTGTGTAGGTTCTCTGTTGTTCGCTTGTGTTTCTTTGGTGGTGAGAGAGGTCAGGGTTGGCGTAGTGTGTGATTGTTCATTTGTGGTTGGCTGTGGTGGTCTCTGGTTTCCTGTGTGAGTGGGGTGGGTGTGTGTTTTTGAGCAGGTTAGCCATATTGATTTGTATGCCGTCGGTAGATTTTTGTCATTGTCTTGTTGGGCTGTGTGTGTGATGAAGGGGAAAGGAGTATGCTTTCTGAGATAGATATATATTTATTGTGATTTTTCAAAAGACATTTAGGGTCACTGTATTTCTCATACTCTGATAGTATAATGTTTTGAAACTGAAATGGATATGGCTATTAAAGCATTGCACATGGGCACATTTCCAGGACTTCTTGTATCCTTCAAGACTAGCATGTTATCCAGTTGAACTGTTTAAGAGGCTACAATTCAAACTCTAGATCAGGCATAGACAAACTCAGCCCTCCAGATGTTTTGGGACTACAACTCCCACCATCCCTAGCTAACAGGACCAGTGGTCATGAATGATGGGAGTTGTAGTCCCAAAACATCTGGAGGGCCGAGTTTGCCTATGCCTGCTCTAGATTGTGTGTGGCAAAGAAATAGCAATCTATGATTTTGATGCACACCTCATTAGAAGCCAACTCATATACACTAACATATAATAATTCAAAGGTCAGGCAGCTGGCATATTAGAAAGAGCGTTTCTGAAGGCCATCTATTCTTATAGTTTGTGCAATGAGACTGAAAATGGGTCAATGTTCAAGTTTAAAAGAAAATCAGTAAAAATAGAGGCTGCAATCTAGCACACAAGTGAGAGCTCTTAGTTCACACTCGTTTTAATTATTTCAGTTAAAGGCCGAAGGAGTGAAGCACAGTTACCGTATTTTCTGGCGTATAAGACGACTGGGCGTATAAGACGACCCCCAACTTTCCCAGTTAAAATATAGAGTTTGAGATATACTTGACCACAGATTCTCCACCCGGTGTATAAGACGACCCCCGACTTTTGAGAAGATTTCCCTGGATTAAAAAGTAGTCTTATACGCCAGAATATACAGTATGTATGCTACTTTTCAGTGTTGCATACATAACCTTTACATTCTTATTTTCCCCCATTTCACATTTAAAAAAAAGTAATGTGCTGCCCTTGTCTTACATAGTAGTTCTGCCAGGGATGGAGCCACAAGATCTGAATTCATTCTTGTTTCGCAAACACTTGCCTCAATATATTGCTTGGTAAGGACCTGGGTGGCTGAAAAAAAGCCGAATGCAACCTGGACCAGCAAGAATTTGGTATCCAATGTTTATGTTTCAGAAGAACATTTCAGGGCCTATGGTCAAAGTGCTACTTCCCATCCCCCCTCAACCTACAAGACTCCCCCAAAAGAAACAATAACTAAAAACAAAAACTGATGTTTCACCTCCTCTTGTCGTAAACGAAAAGGTTCTTAGGAATATTATCATTTATTCAGGTTCCAATATAAGGTGGTGGTAGGGAAAGCAACAATAAATGTCAGTGGTTAATTCCTTAGGAATTGGATCATGATTACTTTGAAATCCCCCCCCCCCCAATTCTCTCCTGATTTCTTGAGGCAGACTGCCAGTAGTAGGTGGATCATGCTGAGGGGAACAAGTAAGATACAGCACCACTCTTGTTGAGGAGCTCATCGTTATGTTTTTCTCTTCCACCTCTCCTTTCTTTAACAGTGAATGGTGCCTACAATCATTGTAATTTGATATCTGAGAAGAATAACTTGATGGATGTGGAGATGACAAATAGCTTGGGGCCCGTGTGTAGACAGAACCTGCTCATCCACTCAGGAAGCTCGCTTACCCGAGACCACCCGTTGCCTTGTGAAAGACTCCTACATGTTAGTCAGCTGAACTTGTCTCGCTCAGATGCAAGGTATCATTTTCAATTTTGACTGCCTTATGTGCTCTTATCATTTCAGAAGTTGTCACAGGTCTGAAAACTTCAGCAGTTACACACTATGCTATTTTGCCAACTTGAGTTATTAATCTTTCTATTTATTAAATGTCTGTACTGCCCTTCATCCAAGGATCACAGGGTGGTTTACAATATTAAAACACAAAAATACATAACATAGTAACAAACAACAACAAAAGTTTCAAAAGCCATAGATTGTTTAATTAGCTGAAGGCCTGGGAGAAAGACCGTTTACCGTAACTCTGATGGTGGTGACATTTGCAGCTTTTCCCGGATGAGAGTGGGAAGCAGTATCCCTGTGCAGCCCTCTGCTTTAGCCTTGGCTGGCTGGTGGATTGCCCTCCAATAATTAAAAAATAATAATGGGCCAATGTTTTCAAGCTACAACTTGAAGGAAGGTAGAAAATAATAAAACAATCCCCATAGCAGTATTTCCCATAGGAGGATATCGTAAGTTCCCATCTAGTCTCTCTCTCTCTCTCTCAAAAATAAAATAAAATAAAATAAAACAATCCCTTGACTTTTGTGCTTTTTTAAGGATAGGAAACTAAAAAAAACAACCATTTTTTATCCTACTTGTATAAAGTAACATTATTGTAAAGTCTGAATCTGGTACCCTTCTAAGAAGATGTCAATTATTGAGAGAAACATGCTATGAATTTTTATTTTTTAAAGGCAATCCATCAATTACTCTGCTTTTTTGCTGAACAATATTGACCTTTTTGAGAATCTAGAGAGGGGGAAAATACCTTTCAAAGTTGAAACTTTTATGTGAGATACTTTAATTCATAAATGCTCCATGTCTTGAACCATCTTATTCAAATTTCCATATACATGGCATGAGGAAACAAGGGCTCTTAACTTATTCATGGCAATTTAGCTGCTTTTGATTTTGTTATATATGTTTGTTAACTCCATCTTGACCCTGTTATGAATCCACATGGTACTTACTGCTAACAATCTGGTTTTATTCTTTCACTGAAGACAATTATGATGCAAAGATAATTGGGGTTGGAGCAAACAAAAGGAGGAAGAGAAGACCTTGCTTAGATCTTTTCAGGAGCTTTTTGAAATATCCATAATGAGGAAATGACAGATGCCTGTATACAGGGGATCATAGTACTCCCTTACGAAATATGAACTCCTTACAACTCTGTCTCAGGGAAGATTCCCAGAACAACACAGGATTATGTGCCATAGAACTTGAGAGAGCCGCTATTGTGATATAAAGCAGCAGGTGACTGGGGTAATTCCCTTTACTCCTAAAGCTTGGCTTGGGTGCTGTAGGCTTTGCCTTTTTCTCAGAAACTGGAAGAATGTAGAATGAATGCCAGTGTTTCTCAGGGGTTCCATGGTTTGTTTGTTTTCTTGCTTACTTTTGGCACTTCAGGTCCCACATAATTTTATGTTTCTGTAGATGTATTAAGAGCCCCTTGCTGTGATGTCATCCCACAATCTTGTGGTATTTTTAAAAGTTCACACACACACCCAACCAGCAATTAGCTTTGCAAATTTCTGACTGCTGATACATCACTAAGCTCCAGCCTTTCTAAACCTGGTGAGTACTGTAGATAGGATTCCTCCAAATGCTATATTTAATATAGCCCATTATTTTGTCAGTGGATTCTCTGTTCACTGGTAACTAGGAGATCATATATGCATTTTTTTTGGGGGGGGGGTTAGTTTTACAGTCTATTTTTCAGGGCCCAGCTTAATCTCTGATCCCCTCATCTTCATTCATACAGACACCCATGTGGATTCTAGATATTTTCTTAATTCAAATGACACTTTTGTGCAGTCCTACCACAGTCTCCCAGTGCTACACTCAGAGCATGACTTTGTAGGTAGGAACAGAACCACTGTAAAACAGTGTCCACATTGCAATTTCTCCTCTATCCCCCACTTTCCTGCTTTATACATGCTGATTCTTTACTGTTGCAATCAACACTCAGTGACGTGGGTCTGCTGCCGTCACATGTAGTTTTGCTGGTAGTTTGGACTTTGGAGTTCACAAGCACCTGCCAATATATATAGTGTGCAACTTGAGCATCTACTTTCCTGATTTTGGTCACGAGTCAAAAGCCATTTGTGAGACGAGTGGGGGGAAAGGCTGTCCTTGTGTTCATGTGTGCTACCATGCTTTCTTCATGTAGCACCATTTAAAAGTTCAGTGTATAAGTTTTGTGAAAATGAATTCAAGAGAAAGTTCCTGCCTGAGGTTAAAAACATAAGCATGTGGTGTCCATTATCCTTAATCTCCATTAAAGTTACAGTTTTACTTGGGTTTGAGACTACTGGGCAATAGAGGGGAAGAATTGTGATAACAGTATACTGGAAGCTTCCTTTGCTGTGGTCATTTTGGCCATTACTGCTTCCCAGTCCATAAATAATTCCTGTCTTTAATTCCTAGATTTGCAACCACAAAGAAAACCCCAATAAAAGCTTATACCATCTGTGCCATCAGCAAAAAAATGTTCTAGACAACTGACTGTTGCAAATAAAATGTCCATTTAACCTAATATGCTGAAATCCTTTATCTTCTTCCAATCCTCCTTGACTTATTTAAGAGCTGTATTCCAGAGAGAACCTTTTCTTCTTCTTCTTCTTCTCCTACCCACAAGTTCATCTCATGGCTTTGAAAGCTATGCAGTACATTTTCACTACATAGAACAGATGAATGAGATGCATATGTTTTGATAGAAAAATCCTAATTGTTTATTTACTGCAACTGGTCCTGATAAACAGCTAATATAGGCAATTTTTTAGATAATCCATTATTAGGTACAGAAAATAACGCTTTTGCTGGATTCAGTCATAAAAGCAGAAGAAGGAGCATGCTGCAGAAGCTGTGAAAATGTAGCAGAAAACTTTCAAAACTTGCAGTGGAGTGATCTAGGAAATTTATATGTGTATAAAAAATCTGAAGAAAATTGAATGAAGTTATGTTAGGAAGACTATCTTGTTTCTTTCAGTTACTATCTTAAGTAGCAGAAACATCACATCACTTGCCTAGCAGTGATATAAAGCAGCAGGTGACTGGGGTAGTTAAAAATATTTGATAACAAGCTTAAGAGCTTGAGTCTAATTGACCCATAATGCCTTATTTCATCACAAATTGTAGAATCCAATTACTAATTAATTTGGAATAACCAGATACATTTTCTAGATCCCTGGACATTTATCTAGGCTCCAAACTAAGCCCTGATCCAGCCTCTTGGCCTTCTCCGAGATCTGCAAGCTTGAGAGCAATGGGCATAATTGCTAGGAGTGAGGATCTACAGGTCTCAGTTGGCTGAGTGACAGGAATTGGACCATCTGACCACTCCTTTCATACTCCTTCAAGAAACGGAGGCAGGAGCAGCCAGTGGTTCTATGGTCTTCCAAATGCAACACACCGTTGTCACCAAGAGGGGCATAGGAAAGGTAGTAGGATCTTGGTGTAGAGAGCCAATCTACTGTTTATGCCACTGTGTTTGTGCTGTGCCTGCATTGCACCAAGCTCCCACTGTCTTGCCCCTCTCCCTATCAGTAAGTAGCAGTGATGTGTCATGTTTGAAAGGAGTCATAAAAGCTATAGAAGTCATACAATGATAGAGTTGGAAGGGACCCAGAGGGTCATCTAGTCCAATGCTACACACAGAGCAGTGCAGCCACACCTGTGCAGTGACACCTGCTGCTAATGAATGGAGGGAATGATCACAAGCACCTAGTCCATAACAGAGTCATCTTAAAGGTGGACCCATCCAACTCCAGGAATATCTAACATCAATCCAATCCTGTTTAGGATTGGATTTGAGGAATCTGAAATGGGTCTGAGTTTTACCTCCAGGATCCAGCAAGACATACCTAGTTTACCAAAGACAGATTAACTTAAGCAACACTCTTAACTATAGTAATTACAGTTGTTAAGATTTATAGAAATGGTTTATAATAAAATAGTGCCATTTGTTCATTTTTATTCAGCTACTGCTAGCGGTTTAAATTAAATTTGCTTAGCTCTATTACCTAGAATAGGGTTTGCCAACATATTCAGAATTAAATAATTATATTGTCAATGGACCAAAAACTCTGAAAACTATAGGTTGCCTATGCCTAACTGCAGATTTTTTTCCTCACAAATAGGACAACTTTTATATCTTGTAACAGATTTAGATACTGTGAAAATGCAGGGTTTTCTTGCATGGAAAACACAAATCATTGTAAAGCTATGAGTAAGCTGCGTGGGTTGTTCCAAATGAATGCCAGGTAAAGGTTTTATACCACATCATTTTTCATTTTACTGGTGTGCCTCATATTTTATAGACAATCTGTTAAGATGTGTTAATAAATGTGTATTTACTATTCTACTTGTAAAAACCAGGTGTGTTGGTTATTATCAGATGAAATGTAAAAGATTAAGATATTATAAACAATAAGTCATAAACATTATTTGAAATAGAATTTCTACAAGTCATCATGCTGGAGATGAAAGGCCTCAAAGTGGAGCTTCAATGGAAAGAGAGGGAAGTTTCCAGTGTGGTTAAAAATCCTAAGCCTAGCTCTGATGGTTCAGAAGATATTGGATAGTAAACCTGCCACAAAGAAATGACTAAATCTTGCCAAACCTGCATCCCAGACAAACGTGGTTTTATGAGAAGTCAACCTTTTCTGAGTTATTTTTAATGTGACATTTTGAAGTCACTGGGATGCGTTAGAAAGGTGGTATGCAGGTGGGGTAGAACTATTTTTTAAAATAAATGCATTCCATCCCATGCATCTGATACTTACTATACTGTATAGCTCTTTCTCATAGAACATTATGCAGGACATATGCATAGAACTAAGTGGTGGGATACATGCTTAGGCTGCTTACCCTTGGGCAAAGTCAAAACAAGTAGCATAGGGTGGGAGGGAGGGAAAAATCCGATGCCAAATGAACTTCTGGTTCCAGGCATGCCCTACTTATATGGGAAGGGTGTGGACCAGAATGAAGAGTATGGCTTGCAGTCTCCACTCTGGTCCGACCCAGATGCCACACCCTCTGACCCACCTGAGATTGGTGGAATTGAGGGCAGTTCCCAACAGCCTGCAGAACCAGTGGAGGGGGAAGTGATGTCTTCCCCTGAGTCTGCGGAAGAGAGGAGACTGGTGTAGCTGCCGCTCACCACCATTGAAGATAGCAAGTGGCCATTCCATTCCCCTTCTTAAAAAAAACTCATTAGTTTTAGTTATTTTAAAATCACATTTAGTTTGTTACTCATTGTGTATCTTTTTTTGTAACTGGCATTTGTACTAGTTGCCCATTGCTGTCTACAGGGGACCAGACTGCTAGGGTAAGCAAAAGCATTCATTGAGAGTCTTTTGCCCTTTGAACACTCTGGTCATTAGTTTTGGAAAGAATGAAAAATTAACTACGTAGTTAATTTTTTTTCAGTTGTCCCAAACAAATGCGCACCCCTGCAAAGCATATATCGTTGACATTAAAAATGCAACTGTAAATTGTTCTATCCCCTCCCCAGCAAAGCTACTGCCCCCTTATTTTGTAGGAATGGGCTACTGAGCTGTTAACAACAGAAACTGTGAAAACACATGAGTAAAGTGATTAGCAAAACAAGGTTAGTTAGCCATCTAGGACTCATTATTCTCATTCTTCTAAAAGGTAGAGTTGAATTCTGTCCTGTATGCCATTCTATACATGCAGCAGAATGAAGTGGGAAAGTCCAGAGTTGGTACACTACGTCATACTACACTTAAAAGACCATATTGTAAATGCTTCTCTACCTCCTCCTCCTCCTCCTCCTTCTTCCTTGCTTCAAATAGAAAAAGAAAAGTCTGGTCCCTGTGTAATTGTTGGTTAGTGTTACTTACAGCAAGTTTTTTTAAAAAAATGGGGGGGGGGGGTTTAAAAAATGGCACCCTTATCTACAGCCTGAAGTCTATTCCATCTCCCATCTCAGGACTCTACCACCTGCTTTTATTACATCTGTACACCAAACCAACCCCATTAGATAAATTATCTCAGTGTTCAAGTTCGGATTCCAATGTGGAGTAGATTATAAATCATTGTTCAGTGGGAAGGATGTGCATTTTCCATCTGGAAATAACAAATATCTTGAAAGTATTCAGGTAGGTAGCCATGTTGGTCTGATGCAGTCGAAATAAATAAATAAAAATTAAAAAATTGTGCAGTAGCATCTTAGAGACCAACCAAGTTTGTTCTGGGTATATGCTTTTATGTGCATGCACACTTCTTGGTATCTGAAGAAGTGTGCATGCAGATGAAAGCTTATACCCAGAACAAATTTAGTTGGTCTCTAAGGTGCTACTGGACAATTTTTTAATTTTTATTTACTTGAAAGTATGTTATTTTCATTTTTCTGGACTGACATGTGAGCAAAATCCACAACTGTCTTGATTCATTGTGTTTAAACTGATCTATATACAACTGGTGGTGGTGGTGGGGTGGAATTAGAAATAATTAATGCTTTAATACATTTTGTCTGCAATGCCCACTGAATAAGATATGTAGAGGTTATTGAGGTGCTGCCATTTTGAAAACAGCTGTAACAGTACTTTGCTCTGTATGTGTGAAACCAACACTATACGAGATGCTACCGCTTTTCCATTCTCAGAGAAAGCAGCTAAATAATTTTCAAATGCAGTTATTATAAGATGATGTACACGCAAAGATGAACTCTGTTGTCCCTTGCTAAGGTGCTTAATAAACATTGCATCTTGCATGAAATGCTACAATTCTCTGCCACTTAGTGATGATAAATGAAACTGTGTTTCAGGCCTCCCGCATTTCAAGAATCAGTAGACTCTACCACTCTGTGCATGAATGGAAGCCACACTACTCAGCATATAAAACAGGAGTGCCGGAGCGATTACAAGGGCCTTTCTGAGGTTTCCACACATAGAGGGATTACCGAAGGAATGGAACTGAGAAGCTCAGGCAGCTTTCATCCTGAAATAGACCTAATGAACAATGGCCTTACAAATTCACTTTCATCATACTTGTTTAATAATGAACATAGCTCCTCCCTGGGCTCATTGTCACTCAGCAGCCCTCAGCATCCAAGCAGGCACCAGGCAAGCAACCTGAAGAAGAGATGCATCTCCATGTTGCCGTCTTCTGCTGATGGGATAGATATTACAACTATCATCCGCACGTCACAAACGTCACTGGTTACCTGCGTGAATGGACTGCGGACTAATTCAGCTGGCGTTTCCCCTTCTCCTGGAGAGATCGCTCTCCACAGTACACAGAAAGCCTCTCGTCCCCAGTCTTGTTCCCAACCTGGGAACCATTGTCATCTTCCTTCCCCTTCGGTATGCCTTGTACCAGTTTCCACTGAAATTGTCCGAGGTGACTGTGATCATTCGCAAATGCAGCAAACAGGAGAAAATGCAAGCCTCTGTCTTATAATGAACAGTGCTAGTGTTCCTCATCAAGACACTTCACATAACAGTCAGAAGCTGAATTTTTTAAAACAAGAACCACTTGATGAATATTCTTCCACCTCAGATCTTTTTCAGCACAACCAAGAGCTGCCACCACCTTATCATTTGCACCAGCAGCGAAGCCAAACTCAAGGGACGCTGTCTCATTTACATGCTTCCATGTCTCCAAAGACAAACGAATGCGATGAGCAGGAGACCAGCAATGGCAAGCAGGCCTGTCGGTGGATTGACTGTAGTGCTGCCTATGATCAACAAGATGAACTGGTCCGGCACATAGAAAAAACACACATTGATCAAAGGAAAGGAGAGGACTTTACTTGCTTCTGGACAGGCTGTGTCCGTCGGTATAAACCTTTCAATGCTCGTTATAAACTGCTGATTCACATGAGGGTTCATTCCGGAGAAAAACCAAACAAGTGCATGGTAAGTCTGGAATATATTTATTTGACTAGAAACATGCTAATGTCTCTGGACTTCTTCCTCCTCTTAAAAATCCTCTTCCAGCACTATCAGGGTGCTTTTCTTGTAACTTATTTCCAAGCAGGATTTGACTAAAAACATACACTCAAGAGTTCTTTGCACTCTTCCTTCCTTCACAATATCATTCCAGCACAGTAATGTTTTCCGGCAGTTTGGTCTGTAATGCTTCCAAGATGATTTTGGGTGTTGTGAGGGGCACGGAATATGTACATATTGGGGGGGGGAGTGTCTGAGATATAAATGTTGTAATGTCAAAGAATAATATTTTGTTGCCCTCTGCAAAAGCTTGACTCCTAATACAGTTGTTTATTTTTGAAATGGCCATTGAAACATTAATATGATGATCAAAGCACCCCGCAGCAATTTGACATGAAGGAAGGGTCACTGTGCCTCTGGTTACATTTCAGTCAAACATGAAGTACATTTAATGGAAATTATTTTCATTCTGCCTTTTGAACAGTATTCCAACTGAGCAGAAGCCTTTATAATTATAGATGGCAGAAAAGGAAGGGAATCCTAGTAGTAGTAGTAGTAGTAGTAGTAGTAGTAGTAGTAATTATTATTATTATTATCATTAACAATTGCAGTTGAGCATGTCATAAAACTTTTAGGATGGCTTTCATTTAACTTTCAAAAGAAGAGTTTTGAAATAAAGCTGTTTTCTTCTGATCAGGCAGATCTAAGCCACATTATAATTCCAAAGAGAGCATCTTGGAACAGTGTTGTCTCTGCCTGTGTTATCGCAATAATGTGGGCAATTAAAATAAAAGCTAATGACTTGCAGTTGGCTTTCCACATGCTGAAAGCAGCAATAATATGAAACCCTGAATAGAATAGATAACAACAAGGAAAGATTGGTCAGAACTTCCAAACCCAGCAGTGAAATATGAAACTTTTGTTTGCAACCCCAAATGTATTGCTTACAAAGGAATAACCACACCAGCAGATTGGGTTGCCTCATCAAAACATCAGCAAGTAGAAGCACTTTGGAGATTTGGTGCGGGGGGGGGGTTGGTTGGGGGAGAGGCTTCAGTGCAGTACAGCAGAGATGTGCTCTGAAAAAAAGAACACTCGCTACATACTATGGCTGTGATATTCTGGACTGGCAAGCATTCCCTTTAAACTAAGATGTCCTTTTACGTAAATTAAAAAATAGCAAGAAGGCTTTAGAGCAAGCATTGGGGAATATTGGAGCTATTCCCACACCCTGTAGTTATTACCAAGCACAGTCATAGGGTAAGGAATAATAACGTAAGTCTAGTTATACTTCCTTATGATGGTGATATATTCCTCATACATCACAGTCATAAGCATATCTAGGTATACGTGAATGGTTGTGTGAGGAAGTTAAACAATATAGTGAAATAGTAGGTGGTCTGCTCTAGTTTCTTCTATGCATAGGCCATAGGGCATTCACTATGTCCCATATTATGCTTTCTGTCTTTCTCTATGATTTCTATGGTTTTACTTTATTTAATCTCAATACTCTGTTCAATTTATTATTTAATATTTTGAAATATCAAGACAACAACGAATCTGTTTTATATGTACTTCTTACCCTCCTTATCTGAAACTATATTATGTAGATTCTGGCACCCTTTAAATCTTTCCATTAAGCTCAGAATGGTAAATAATGGTGTCTCTGTTTGTGTATTCATGACCAGACATCTAAAAACAATTAAATAGTATTCACAGCTTTTCTAAAAAGCACATTGTTTTCTAGATACTAATTGTGAACAAATAAGATTTACCCGAAAGTTAATTGAAAAAAAAAATCACTAGTTAACATGCCAATTAGAACAGATAATTTATGTAGTAATAGAGGGAAGTATCACGTAGAAATTTAAACTTCCAGTTTGCATCTTCTAAAGACACATTGTGCTGCGTTGGAGTTAGAAATTTGAAACTATGAAAATATCTGGATTACTCAGCAGAGTTGGCTATATAATTTTGTAAGTTGTTTTTAAAAAGGTGGTTAAAACCAATGTACTGGCTTCATTTTTCTCTTTGTCTCTTTCATAAAAGTTTGTTTTAAAATTAGAAAAGCTTGGTTAGTTGCTTTTTTATAGTGATGAAAGATGTGGTGTAGAAATATAGATTTACTCGACAGCAAGAAATACCCTCTCCATATTTTCTTTGAAGTGTGTGTTTGACAGCTATTTTATCGAGTATAGCAGTTTTCTAATGTTACCTTCCCAGTTAGCATTTCACACAAACCAGCTGTTGTAATTCAGGGTAAGGAAAACTGTTAGATTCCTGTCTTTTTGTTGCTGTGTTAATCTGTATTAAATAATGGGCAACACTGGAAGAATATTGAGTTGCAAATGAAATAGTTGCATACGCTTTAAATAATTAATCTATTTTTCATGTATAACAGAAGACTTTCAGTACTGGTGACAGAGCAATATTTTGAATGTGCTTTTGTGACCCAGTCAGAATGAAAGAACCTAGCATAACAAAACCAGTTGTGATGCCCGGGGAGACTGTTAATAACTGTTTGGTAACTATGAGTAAGGGACGCGGGTGGCGCTGTGGGTTAAACCATAGAGCCTAGGGCTTGCTGATCAGAAGGTTGGTGGTTCGAATCCCAGCGACAGGGTGAGCTCCCGTTGCTTAGTCCCTGCTCTTGCCAACCTAGCAGTTTGAAAGCATGTCAAAGTGCAAGTAGATAAATAGGTACCGTTCCGGCGGGAAGGTAAACGGCGTTTCCGTGTGCTGCTCTGGTTCTCCAGAAGCGGCTTAGTCATGCTCGCCACATGACCCGCAAGCTGTATGCCGGCTCCCTCGGCCAGTAATGCGAGATCAGCGCCGCAATCCCAGAGTCGGACATGACTGGACCTAATGGTCAGGGGTCCCTTTACCTTTACCTTTAACTATGAGTAAAGGAAAGGAGAGTTAAATATTTGAAGCAAAGAATGCATCTTTAGGATTATGACTCTGAATGGACTGTTAAAATGTATATTTCTCACCAATGTTGGTTTTTAAAATGTTAGAAGGTTAAGATCTTAAGGAAACATATCTGTACTAGGACTATATGCATTTGTGTTTTTTGCTGCAATATTACTGTAAAAAATGTGTTATCTTTGGAAAAAGTTAATAACTACAAGTTCAAAGTATGAATTATTTTGTGCACATTGATGCCCTGTGTAAATTTAGAAATAGTTAGCAGATTTTTTCTAAAGCCAAGATCAGTAACAACAACCAGCGATCATTGTTGGGTGGTTGCCGTGGCCGTGGACTTCTCCCTAACCCCCGCCCTCCGTAAGTGATTCCTTTTTCTCTTGATGTCCTTCCAAAGCACATTTTTATTTTCTTTGATTATGGGTATCTTTCCAGTCTGTTCAGCAAAATTTGTTGGCTAAATATGCATTGAACGTGTTCAGAGGAGGCTGGCAACAAGTAGCTCCCTGTCTATATGCATAAAAGCTCCTGTCCATGTAAAATTATTAATTTCTTATGACAGGCTTTGCTACTATGTACTGTAATAGACAAAGGAATTTTGGAATTCAGGCTACTTGAGAACAGGAAATACATGAGACATTTTGATTGAAAAGTAAATGGTCCACTAAAATGGCAGTTAATCCTTTTATTATCTTTCCAACAGCAGTTTCCACAATACTTTCATGAGGTAAGCTTCCTTTCAGTCCAACTGTAACACTCATCATTACAGCTGGTTTAAATTTAGCCAGTGTGCTCTTTTTTCAGCAGCAGACAGAGGGAAAGTAAAATGCTATCTGCTGTATATTTTTGGGGGTTGGGGGCAGGTTCATTTTTGTATTTGGTGCCAAAATCTTTATGAGTCCTTTTGTATTATCTGCTAGAATATTCTAATTAATTGATTCCTTTTCTACGTTGGGTCCTTCATTTGTGTGTGGTTATGCGCTTTCTCCTGGTATTCTTCTCTTTTTATTCTTTGGGCTGTGTAAGTAGTCTGAAGGAAACTACCTAATCTCCTTGCAATATCCTGTTATGTTTCATACTTAACTTGTGTTATTTTAGTTTTATTAAATTTGGTGCTCATCTGCATTATGATCAGAAATATATCCAACAAAAATAATGATGCAATGCCTCTAAGACTTGAACTTTTGAAGATTAATTTCAAGCTTTTGTAGATTTGGTGTCCCAGACAATTGGAATTTTGATTGTCTGAGAGCAAAAAATTATCCAACTTTAATGTTTTCAGTTTAAAGCCTCCCCACCCAAGATTTATCATATCATATTTCACCCTCATTTTGATTAACAATTAATAGTGATCCCAATCTTGTACAATAATCTTTAAGTCCCTGTTTGCAAATGTAAATACGTATGTTATTTTCACCAGAAGAGGTGTTGGGGTGGGGCTAGTGAGGTATAATTTACAAAATACTGTACTATCTTTCCCTTCTGTGTTGTAGCCTTTACGTAAAGTGATGAAAATGCCAGTCTTCACAAAGTGTGTTTATATTATTAATGAAAGAGAACTTCCAATAAGCTTAATGAAGTGTTGAAGAATATAAGTTTAAGTTGCAGAATTTTATTATTTTAAACTTGAGTATCTATGTTTAAAAATTTCACAAGGATGACAGCTGTCCAATTAATGATTCATGAATATATAAATTTCCAGAGTGGGTAGCTGTGTTATTCTATTGCCACAAAAATAAAAAGTGCCTTGTGAATCCTTAAAAACTAAAAATATAGGGCATAAGCTTTTGTGGACCAGGGTTCCCTTCATCAGGTGCATGAAAAGTTACCGGTATATTGAATTGCTGATATATACAAACATGCACATTGTTCTGGTGTGGTAGTGGTCATATAATTGTAAATGGTGACATTAGAGGGGAATAAAACGTGGAAAGCACAGGCAGTGACCGTTACATTATTAACAACAATGTGTCATGAAATATAGTGTAGGTATTCACCTACACTGCTTTATGCTCATTTTCCTTTACCTAAATGAAGGCAAGACACCTTGCTTCACTGGGGTTCTTTTAGTATTTGCCTAGTTGAGTAGGAGCTGGTTTTGAAAGAGTGGGCTCTGCACTCATTGAACCATTTGTCAGGGAATGCTGGCATGGGTCTTTCCCACAGAATTGATGGCCTTCAACATGTTTCTGATTCATGGCTTGTTGATGCCCTGGTTGACCTATGGAATGCAGAGATTAGTTTAATGGTTGACATTACGACTCCTAGGTGTTCTCTTTTACTTTGCAAAGTCTGCATTGCAACGCCTCTGCCCAGAGTTGAGGGATGAAACTGTTTGATAGATTAGATCATAAGTTGCAAAAGACTTGATGTAAATGCTACCAAACACAGGCTAGAACTTATTGCTGAATCTATTCTGTGGTGGTGATAATGGCAAAGAAGCATACCCTTTTGCCACTGCTGTATCCTTTGTTGTTTACGGTCCATTCCAACTATGCCCCCATACCAATGTAAAGGAAACTTTGGGAGACTGCTGTAACATGTTTGCTGTCAACATCAAAAAGAATGCTAAGTATATCCATTTCTATGTGGATGCCACAGTTGGCACAAGATAGTCCAGTGATGAGTCTGGAGCACCATATAGTCTTCTTTTGTGGGATGGGCTTCATTTGTTGCAACCTGAGAATGGTGACAAGATGCTTGAAGGATTTTGGCCCACTGTTCAACTCTACCCTTGCCCTTTCAGGCTTTTTTACTTCTAGCAGTAAGGGGTTGACTGACTGAGTCCAAGGGAGTAATTCCAGCCATCTTTAAAGAGGTTAGTCCTAATTGTTGTTAAGGAGGTAGTTGCAGGACATTTCTAGAAGCTCTCTGAGGACATTGCTTGGATTTATTTCAGTTTGGTTTCAGAAACTTTCTTAGTCAGCTTAATGCAGGTGTGGGAAACCTCCAGATGTTGCTTAACTACAACTCTCAACATCCCTGGTCATAGGCCATGCTTGCTGGGGCTGATGGGAGCTGTAGTTCAGCAACATTGGGAGGGCAAAATATTTCTGTCGCCTGCCCTAACGGATAATGTGTACTGGGAAAGGGTAAGAGGGAACCCTGCTTCTTCTAGATCTCTTTGTGGTGGTTGATCATGGTATCATTCTGTATAAGCTTTTTTGGCATGGGTGTTTTGCTTGTTCCATTCCTGACCTGCAGGGCTGATCCCAGGTAGTAGTGGTGGAAGACTACAGTTTAACTCTGTGGCACTGATGCTGCAAAATCCCACAAGCATCTCCCTTGTTCCCCAGGCTGTTTAACATCTGTTTATTGAATGTTGGATTGTAAACATGTATGATTCTATAGAGATTTGTTATTTGAGAATTGTATCTTGACTTGATCAACATAAAGTAACTTATTGAAAAAATTAAATGATTTTTTTTTAAAAAATCAAACAATTAAAAGAAATTATAAATAATAGCAATCATATACTTTTTGTGGTACTACTTTCTGTAAAGAACTGTAGTGCAAGCTTGAATTATTAGACTTACTCAGCAAAGTGATCCAGACTCTGTGTTGCTTTATTCGTCCTATGTGTAGAGATGGTGTGTCCACAAAGAAGTTCCTGTGTCCAGATACCATGCAACTTGCTTTGCTGAATAACTTATATTGGCCTTTCTTTTGAAATTGCACCCAAGGCATTTAAAAATGGGAAATGGAAAAAGCATGTTCTCATAATCCAACTCGGTAAAGTTTGCACAACTTGCTCTTTGTTTCATCATCCCAACAATAAATCTTTCATTTGTGTCAGCTGAGAGTGCCCACTAAGTCTGCAAGTGATTACTTCTATGAATTGTGTTGGTACCTTTGCAGTACATGGGTGAACGATAAAATGGGAAGTTGATCAAGACTCTTTTATGGTCTGGCAGGAAGCCTCTAACAAAACAGTCCTGATGCATGGAGTTTCATCCAAGTGTTTCCAATCTCTTACTCCGTTAACCTCTGTGTGCAGGTTAAACAAGTTAAAATTATTCCTTTACACTGTGAAAATTAATGTTATCTGATCAGAAATGGTTTTGAACATCCTTCAGAAGGCAATTTGACACAGTAAAAAAATTAGACTTGTGCATTGTCTGTTGAACCTTGAGAACAGAATTCCAATATTGTGACTGAAGTGAGGGAAGGTAAGTCATTTTCATCCTCATTCACAGAGAGAGGCCAGCAGTGATTGAACCCACCATATCCAGGACCCCCAACACTATCTCAAGAAATTTTGCTGCCACACATTAAAAGCCAACTGGACTGGCAGTGGTTTTTTCCCTTCAGCACTGGTGATGGGATGGTGTACTCCACTTCACCTAAGGCAGCAGACTAGCTTTGGGTATGCAGAGCAGACCACATGACACACACACCTCTGTTCTCTTAGCAAGTTACTGCTGCTTGCTCACTGCTTTTCTTGGTACCTGCCTGCTGCTCACTCAAATATTGCAATGTAGTAGTGCAATGTAGCAGAACAACATGCATATACACATGATGCATGTTGGAATGGATGGCTTGGGCTGGCTTCTTCTACCTATATGCTTGTTGACACTCTCAAAGGTTTGTGAGGGACTTGCCCTTGCAGAAGCCATGCTGACTTTGCTTCAGCCCTTATTGTTCTGTGTGCTTGGTTGGTTTAACAATATTTTCTACCAGTTTCCCCAGAACCAACATTAAGCTAACCAGCCAGTAATTTCCAGGACCATCCTCATCCTGTATGGTGTTACATTGACCATCTTCCAATCTTTATGTATGGAGGCTGACCTTAGGAACAAATTACTCTTTTTGTTAGGAGACCAGCAATTTCACATTTGGGTTATTTGAATACTCTCCAGTGGATGCCATTGAAGCCCAGTGATCTGTCAGTTTTTATTTTGTCTGTTTGGCCTAGCTCTTAATCACTCATCACTGCTATGTGCTTCAGTTCCTCAGACTGCCTTCCTACCAAAGTTAGTTCAGGCACTGGATCTTGCCCTATATCTTCCATTGTGGAGACAAATACAAATAATTAATTGAGCGCCTCAGCAGTTTCCTTATCTTACTTAGCACACCTTCGACTCCCTTGCTATCTAAGGGTCTCCTGCTACTAATATATTTAAAGAACTTCTTTTTGTTCATCTATACACTTTTAGCGATGTGCTTCTCAATTCTTTTTTTAGCATCGCTTATTGTTTGCTTGCACTTTTGCCAATGTTTGTGTTCCTTTTTGTTCTCTTCATTTGAACAAAACTTCAATTTTTCTTTTAAGAAAGCCAACATCTTGAGATAAAAACTTGTTTACCTGTGCCATTGCTAGGCCTTAATCCCAGCCCAAGTCATTAGGGGTCTAATGCTAATTTGTGTGTGACCAAACTCTGTTTTCCATGGTTGATTTTGCCCCCCCCCCAAGCAAATTCCTTCCCTGCTTGCTCCCATCATATCACTTGGAAGTTGGTACGAATGTGTTCCAATAATACTTTGTATTAAACAAATTCATAGGGATTTCTTGGCAAATAGGACAAAGCTAAAAGTTTTAAGTCGCAAGTCGTTAGCAAGCAGGATCATGTCTAGGTTGAAACACTGCAAGTGACTGCTTGTGCTTCTTTAGCCCATTGAGCCATCTGTCATGGATGCTTTAGTTGTGATTCCTGCATTGCTAGGAGTTGGACAGATGACTTTTGGGGTGTCTTCCAACACTACAATTATATGGTTCTTTAAACAATTGACTACATTTTTATATAGAATATGGGACCTGTGCTTTGCATATAAACAATGACTGTAATACGTTCATGTTATGATTAACATTTCTAATCTTACAAGAACAATCTATATTAGTAATGTTGTTGAGTTGTTGCTTTAAAAACACACACACACATAACTGGTGGATTAGAGTTAATTAGTTAAAATGTTCTAGGGAGCTTATCCCCATATTAGAAGAACAGCCAGCTGACTTTCATGTCCGGAACTATAGGAGTTCCATTTTGTTGTGGCAAGTCTCCATCTCTCATTTTAGTGTCTTTGGCACTCACTAAGAGGATAGGAAATTAAAGAATTGTTTGAAAACATGGAACACTGGCTTTTAAGGGAAGATTAAAAGAGTGAATTGTGTCCAGCTTGCCCAAAGAAAGCACTAAGGGAGATGAGAAAGAAAAGGGAATATTTGCTTAGAAGGGTTCAGGAAGCGACAAGTAAGAGTTAACAGGATGAAAAAGAGCAAAGCTAAAATTGAAGAGGATCTAAAATAAACTTTGTTGTGAGGCCTCCTGTGCTATTAAATATTTTTATGGAAGGTCCATCATTACTGGAAACAATTCTCAAACCACTTGCTTCAAAGTATTCACACTACTATTAATGGAACTTCTTCATTTTAGGTTAGTTTTTAGCATTAAAATCAAGGAGGCACACATTCTGGGTTAGTCACTGGAAGTTCTCCAGGTTAAATGGTTGTTTATCTGCAGCCTGAGGCTATAAAAAGCAGCAAATGCATATTTCCTCCTTCTCTTGATCCTCCATTTCATTGGCTGCTGTTTACAAAACAGGAAAATGTCTAGTGTGTGGTGATGTCATCCTTTGGTGAAGGGTATGTAAGAAATCTGATGGATGATGATATAGTTTACAAGATGTTGCTTGTGGAGAGAATACGTGTGACTTCTGTTTCCAGCGGTAACCACATGATCTCCGTAACATTTCATAACATCTAGTTTCAGTCTGAGTTACCTGTAACTGTATTTGAAAAAAATAACTAGATATTTCTGACCAAGATAAGTAGAATCATACAGAAATAAAGTTTTACATGGGTTTCATAGATTTCAAGCAAGATAGGAATGTAACACCTCCAGAGGAATAATATCCAAGGGAAGGTCAGAAGATCGCCCTTGGGTTAATTTGCTCAAAGGAGGGTTATTTTCAGAAGAACTGCACCAGAGAGGGAAAGGGCAAAAATATAATTTCATTATAATTCCTCTAGGAGGGTGGTGTAATTAAAAAAAAATATCTTTGAGCGATAAATATTTGAGGGATAAATAAATTAACACCTCCAGGATAGTGTCATCCAAATATTTTGTTGTGAATACAATGTGTACTATAGGTAATTCAAACGGCATCATTTACTTGATGGAATTTACATTTTTATAATTTATTGCTTCCTATTTTTGTGTGCAGTTTTTGATACAGTTTTAAAGATATTATTTCCATTGTTTTGCGTGTGTCAGTTTCTATAACAGCGTTCACTGTACACACAATTGGAATTGCATGACAGGGTGGGACCACGGTTGTTGGCCCCACCTTCTGTCTGCTGGGTCCCCATCACTTGGCCCCACCTCCATCCCTGTAGTAGAGAAGCATGGTTTAGAAAGAACAATATCAAATATAGTTCAGGACACTGAGACCTAGTAATAGTAGACAAGGAGGTAGATCTTTTCTGGGCCTTATCCCTATAGACTCTACATAAAGCATTTTGGCTACTTCATGGATCACTGCCTTATTGTGGCGAAGGGGCTTGAATAACTCAGAGAAACTATGAGCTATGCCGTGCAGGCCCACCCAAGATGGACAGGTCATTAAGCAGCCTAAAACAAGTTTACCTCTATCTTATCTTCTGCTGTATGTCACAACTGGTCTTGAGTTGCTGAGCACACTCAATGGCCACTGAGTCCCCAGTCTGTTCCCCTTCTCATGACTCATGAAAAATACTTCCATATAACTTAAATTCACATTGTGATTCCACTCCCACTTACTGTGAAAATACTTCCATATAACTTAAATTCACACTGTGATTCTATTCCCACTTACTGTGCGCTCATTGCATTTCCAGCGCTGGGATTTTAACTTCTAGTTACACAACATTATCCAAAGTGTGTATGTATCTTGTGTTTTTTTTTAGAAGATGTGTTGTTTCTCAAACCAGCTTCACAATGATTGCCAAGGTGTGAACACGTTTGCATAGGGTAAAGACATCCCTGGCCTATCAATGCTCCCTGGTATGTAAGCAAACAGAAACAAATTGAAGCTAGGGCTGAAAGAACTTTGAAACACTCCTACTTAATTGCATTCTGTGAAACACTCCTACTTAATTGCATTCTAAGGCAGTAATGTCAGTGCATCCTCATTTGGAGAAGTACCCCTTTTCGGTCATTTAACTAACTTGAACCACCTCCTCGGGTTCCATAACGTCACCCTAGATTACTTGCTCTTGCACATTGACCTCTAATTTCTATCATAGCTGACTCAAGGTCACTTTAATACTATGTGGCCAGTGCAGTTGGTGATGTGAGACCTCTGTGACATGGTAGCAACTGGAGAATTGGTAAGGGTTTGAGTATCTACCTTCTCTCATGGGATCAATCCAGAAAGTGTTACGCTTTTTATGTAATCATTTATGTGTACGTTCGTACATCGGGTTGTATCCCATGCTGCACAAATGATGTTCTACTTGTGCAGTAGAACTTGCCCTTCCTCTCCTCTCTCCTTGCTCTCCCAAAATCTGATCTGAAGGATCCCTCAACTCATTGAGTTCTTGCAAAAGGCAGCCATGGGGTGCTTGCCTCTGTCAAACCCTCCTCCCAGGGCCTCATCAACTTACCAGTTTGTAAGCATGCAACCCCGCTTTAAATGCTTGTGACGTCTCTGTCCTCCATCACTGCAAGGCGATGGATCAGGTTTGTGCTGTGCAAAAGCCTCCAACAGTGCAACATCAACTAATTTTGGCATTTGCCACTGCAGCACAGTATGAACTTTCCCACCAGCCACAATTGGTTTCATGGCATGTGAAAACCACTTCTATAAATCCCTATTGTTGTCCCTTATAGTTTGCCTTAGTGTGTACTTTGCTTCATTACCAAATGGAGTTTATTTAAGTTTATATTTAAGAAACTTACTCTTGGGTTTTAAAGTTCGTTTTTCCAAGGACAATTTGTGAAAGCATCCATTGTAACATAAACAAAACCACATTTTTTTCTTTTTTAAAAACTGGCTCACTCTTACTTTAAATCCATGGTGTTATGCCCAGAAATTATTTGGAGTACACGAAACTAATGTGCAGCTCTGCCACCTTAGACAAAATAGACAGTTAAATCTGTAGCTTATATTGTGTGGTTTGGATTGAGATATTGTATTGACAACATTGTAATTGTTTTAATGCTGTTTTTCCTTGCCATCAATTGTACCATAATATAGGGAGAAAATGAAAATAAAACTAGAGCATTGGCTTAAATGTACTAACTGGTAAAAAAGAAAACTGCAAATTATAATTTTTTGGACTATTGCAAACCAATTTTAATTTTGATTGTGAAAGTGACTTTAATCCTGATTTCTGATTTTCATGACTATTGGGAGCCTACAATAGTTGTATTCATGGCTTCAGTCTGGTTCTGATTATTTTTTATAAGCATTTTTCAACTTGGACACAGGCAGAACTCACTTTTAAGTTGCTTTAAAATGTAACATTGTTACCAGATATTGTGATATTTCCCTCAAAAACATGACCTGGGTGTAGACAATGGAAATGCAACTGAAACCTCTCATGGTCACAATAAAGGCACCATGAAGATATGGAGCTGTAAGTCATCACAAAATCTAAAGTGGTGTTTATTTGGAGTATTGGGTAAATGCTAGGTATTAATTTGAGTCAGGACCAAGAACACATTTTCATTACTGTGAACCATGTGAAGTGAATGTTACACAAAATCCAATGCAAAAGGTATTGTTCATTCAAAGGAAATAATGTTAACGTTGTGGGAGCAATTTAGCAGGTTGCACTAGTATACTGGTTGTCCACCAGCCCATTGATTATTCCATTAGAAAAAAGGCAGTGTATATACAGTGCAGACAGGGCTCAACAACCTGGGAACATAGCCCATCTAGGAGAAGGAAAACTCTTGTCCTAAACCTCTGCTGCCTTGTGGGATGTCCTTGGGAAAAGAAAAAGCTAAGGAGTAAACCCTACACAAATCCAGAGTGGAGTTCCTAAGATGGTTGGCATCTTGTACACCTCCTTCCAGCAAATCCTGCAACAAAGCTGGTGCCAAACATATTGCTCTGCTTTCCTTTGGACCACATCAGCGAGGCCGGGAGGGGGCTCTTGTCATCTGGGCAGCCCAGGACCTCCATACACACTGCCCAGTCTTGGGCCCAGGGAGGTCACTTTGCTGCTGCTAATGCAGAAGTTGGACTTCATTTCTTGAGGCGTGCTCCATTGTCTCACGAGACAGATGGATGCCAACAACAATATATGGTGCCATAAGCATGCATAAGTTATATGTTCACATATTGTACTAGTGTACCCATGCAAACATTACTTACATCTATGAAATAAAATGTTGTTTTAAATTGAAATATAATTGCCAATATCCTTTGTCATAGTAATGCTTTTTTATCTGTATTATTAAGACTTATAAACTAACACTAATAACTTAATTCAAACAGTTCTTCCAGAAATGCTGTTCAAGTCTTGTGTTGTACTTTCCTTTGGTTTAATAATCCCCTTCCAAATTTATATTGGTTTCTGGAAAGAAGGACTTGTTAGGAGTGTTTTTCCAAATTGGCCACAATAATCCACTGAGATCTGCCAGCTGAATCATTGCTATGCTTGTGAAATTGCCAAGAGTGCTGTTGGGGAGGGGTTGAAATTTTCACAATACTGCACTGTTATTCATACCTCTTCTCTTACATTTGATCCAAAGATGTTGACTGAACTGTGTGTACAAAAGTATTTTAAAACAGCATGCACACATTGTCTGCAGTATGTGGGAATTATGCTGATGTTTGTGTGTGTTTGGGGTGGGGTGAGGACCAAGTTCAAATCTGTACAGTCACAAATCTCATTAGGTTGACTTGGTTTATCTCCCAGCCCAATGTACTGGATTGTTGTGAACATCTCTGTTATAAAGCACTTAATCCATTATATGAAAATGCTGTTGTGAATAATAATGGAGACTTCAATAAGAGCCTAAATCTAGCTCATTTAAATTGGTTTGTGAATAAAGAAGACTCTTGGTAGCATTGTCTTACAAATAACACTCTGCATGTGCTCTGCACTCTCTGATACCTAGTTCATGTCCATTATTCACCTATATGTTTACACAAACACCTCACATTATATTTACCGCTATATCCCCGTATTCCTCATAGCCTCTTCTCCTAGTTCTCTACCCCTTATATGTACTAATGCTTTACCTTTTACCTATATGTATAATGCATATGCATACTTCTATGCAGGCACACATGCACTGCTTTGAAATATGCCTCATCATTGACAAATATGTGCAATTTCTGGTTGTACGTTAGCATCGTTGTTATATATGCAAGAAGGCTCCTAAGCCATTGATTTTTTTGTGATATCTAGTTTTGCCAGGTCTAGGAGGCAAGGCAAGTGTTACTTCATTGATAGGAAACAAAGCCCATTTGTTTCTCAGATCAGAAAGCAAGTGTGACTGGGATTTTTCTGTATAGGTCAAATGCTATCACACGATTCTGCTCTGGCCTATTGGTGTTCTGGAACCTGATGACCTTGCTGATTACGCTGCATTTTTCACTTTTGGCTAGAGCTTGGTTGAATCTCTTTCTTAATAATCCCTTGGTATTGGGGGAATCACTGTGGGATTGAGTCCTAAAAGTATCTCCTTTAAGTGCCAGATAGTATGAAATGGCTAATGAAATAAAATGGACCTAGAACAGGCCTTAACCTGAAGCCTTTGAAATTCTGGACAAGATTTGAATTGTTGTTGCCACTATTTAGGGCTGGGCAGAAACTGGAAGTGCAGTTTGAAGGTCTTCAGTCTGAAAGTGGATTCCTGGATGGAGGATAGAGAGCGATATGGGAATGTGTGTAAAACCAGCACCTTGTACAGATGAAGCATTTATATTCATTGTGATGTCCATTTTTACTTCTGGCCTCACTGGCGTAGGATGCCTGGAAGGCTGCCTAGAAAGGAATACAGGCCTTAAGCTGAAAAGGTTTCCCCACCTCTGATTTTGGGTCTTGCATATTTTTGGTCATAGGAATCTGAAGGACCATTGCATACTCGGGTCCAAGTGCTGACAGGCAGCAGTGTAGCAAACGGACTACCTAGTAGAGACACAGAAGTATTACCTGGTAGGTTTTGCTAATGATGAGTTTCTCAATGATGCAGGGCGTAGATAACCATTGGGTGGCCCTCAGGATTTTTGGTTCAAGTAGAGAGGTGTCCATTACAGATTTTATTTCACTACTGCTCAGGCTGCACTGGGTTTCTGCTTTCTGTGTTGACCTATGTGCTTTTTTCCTAGAAAAAGAGGTGCTGGTACTCACCATTAAGTTGTTGCAGTAAATGCTACACCTTTTAACAACAACAAAAAAGTGTTTTCAGGACCCTTAAGTACCGCCTGAAAAAAGCACTGTATTTAGCACATATTCATACTGAAGAATGCCACCTCCCTCCCAGCAGGAGTATGGTGGCTGCCACTCTGTAACCAGTTATTTATAGTTTGGAAGAATAAAAGTAACCAGAATCTTCCAGATTTCTTCTTTTCACTCTTGGGTCCCTGATATACTAAACTGTTTCTGTTGCTTCTAGTTGTATTTAAACCCCAGCACTAAATTTGTTACATGGACAAAAGTTGGGTTGATTTCAGTGGGACTCACATCCATATAAAGGTGTTTAGAAGTACAGCTTAAATCTAACACAGATGTACTGAGGAGGAAGCGCAAACCCTACAGTAGCAGGCATATATCTAGTGGTAGTTCTAGCAGTAAACTGGTTGTAAAAACGAATCCCTCGGCAAATGTGTGCGCAAATTGAGTATTAGAGGCCAAATCATGGTTCTCCTGAAATAGTTTTTCTGCTTGGGCTGTGTTCAACTCTCAATCCTGTAACCTCATTGACGTAACCTCGTTGAAACAACAACAATAATAAAAAAGTTGAATGAACTAAAATGTCAGCAAGATGACGTGTTTATGCAAATTCTGGCTAGGCTCAGCAGGGAACAGTTGCTTAGCTTTGTTGTCCCTTGCTTCAGTGGCATAAATAAGTAAGTCCATTTTCAACCTCTGCCTGTTGTGGACATTTTGCAGAAAGGTGCAGTAGGCATTGTGCATGCATATCAACTAATGAAAGTGGTGCAGTGTTTCACCATAAGACAAAGGCTGCTGCCATTTTGTAATAGGTACTTTTTGCCTTCCCCCTTTTTATATTAAAAATAATATGAGTTTCTTGTGGTGGAATACACTGGAGCCTTTCCTTGCTGCTCATCAGGATTAAATTTCTGGTTGCCATTGGCAACCTAGCAGTCATATTTGTGGACCCCTATGCAGAATCTTACGCCTGTGGCTTATTATATGCAGTGCAAATGCTGCATACAGCATCAACTTTTGTCAGCGACTAATATTTGACAATTTAAAAGGGATTCCTTTTAGTGCAGGTTTTATGTAAAGCTGTTTACATTAAAGTAACAGCCAATTAAAATGTATTATGTAACCCACATCAGAGTTGAGTGCAGATTTTCTGTTTTAACTGACATATGGCCTTATTTATGAAAATAAAAATCATCATGTTTTGATGATATGTTCACATAATTTATGTGGAAAACCATGGGGGAATGCTTTTACTGAGTAAACTATTATTTTCTGGGATTCATTAAGTTTCTTTTAACCCATGTGCACAGCTGCCCTCCCCCACCCAATTCTTTATCCTGGAACAAAGGGGCCAATATCAAATATGAAAAGAGATTGGGAACAGGAAAGAACAAGTTGTTCTATACCATCCCATGCCATCAGTAGTCTGTGTTTAGAAGTGCATATTCGTTTGACTCATTAAATAACAAAACTTTTAAATAAATGCCAGACCTGATGTTCCAGGCAGCAGTCCAAAAACTCATATATTTAACTGGAGTACATATTTACTCCTATTGAATTGGACAATAATGCATTTACTTCACATTTATTGCACAATAGGTCTGCTAAGAAAGGCATGCAATTTGCGTTTCTCTCCCAATAAAAGTAGTTTGGTTGATCGGTCAAGTCAATTGAACAAGGTTCTACTTCAGCATACATTTAATTTCATGTTCTTGTTAGGCTTATCTAATGCTGAGATGTTCTCCAGGTGCTCAAGTTAGATATTTGTAATGCCTGGGATTACAAGAGGTTGAGAAGAATGTATGTTGAGGGGCAGAGAACTGACAGCACAGTAAGCATTCACATTCTGACAGCATTCACATGGCTAAAAATCAGCCCAGAGTGCAGATAGTCACATGACAAAAATGCCGGTAGTCATATGAATATTTAATCTCACAGCCAGATCAGTTTCAATGTGTGATGAGATGAACAAGAAAAATGACTCCTGATCACACACTGGAAATCAATGTAGCTGAAAAACAGCTGTTGGAAAACCACTGTTGGATGGCCAATGAATTTTCCCGTATTTATTTGATTTGATTTTTGGTCCACCATTCATTCTAAGCAATATAGACTTTGTGAGGTCTGTGCCACTATTTCTTGGGTCTGCTACCGAGGGACCCCAGTTTAATAACTTCAGGAACATCTGTGCAAGCTCTTTTGGGTCCAGTGCACCTATGGTAGTTTTGAACCGAAAACTTAAGAGTTTCATGGATTCTGGTGATGCACTTTGTTTCTGAAGAATTACTGACTTGACATAATTACCAATTTAGAAGATTTGAATATCTTCAGTTGTACCCATTGCACACTGGAAACCAGTGAAATCCATTGCACACTGGAATAATGAAATCCCAAAGTGACCCATCAGAAGATGGACATCTGCACAAGTTTCAAGTCAAACAAGTTTCAGTGGAAGCCTCCTATATGTGATTTGTCTAGTCACATTCAAAGACTACAAAAGGATAAATGGGTGGAGGAGAAATAGGTTGCATCCCTCTCAGAGAACTTAATAGGTGACATTAAGAGTAAGTGTGTTGTTACTTCAGCTGTATTTTACCAGAAAGTATCTGAAACAGCAAAACTCATAAATGACAGATACTCTTGTGAAATTGACTATGCTGGCTGTGGTATTTGGCTCAGGACTGTGATATTTACCGTTTAAGTGAAATTTTAATGGATTTGTCATACTTGACTTTTGTCTTAATTGTGACTTGAGCTAAAGAAAATTAATCTCAGAGTATCTCTTAATTATGAAAACGTGTGCATTACAATTAGGACAGTGTGTATTACAACAGAGGGCTTCGCTTCTAGGGCAGAAAATGTTCTCCATATGCACAATAGGGAATTCCTATATACCCAGTGCTTCCTTCATGGAAGAGTGTGTGGGGCTTTGAACTGTGACAGAATCTACAAAATTGTAACCAGCAGGAAATCTTACACTGTCAAAGTGTATCAAATATATATTCAGATAATAGGGGTGCCAAGCTGCATACAGTGTATTTGTCAGATACAATATCCTGCTTTGGTATCATCAGACTCTAATAATGTTGTAAATAAAGCCCACAATGCCCCTGGCTAATGCCAGTGCATTGTGGGAGAGGCAAGTTATCTTCATTATACTGCCCATAGTGATTGGCAGTGCATTATGGGAAACATGTTGTCTTCATTTTGTTCTTGGATGACTTCTAGAGTCATCACTCCCAAAGGAAGTTAGGTAAAACAAATTCAAGACCTATTTCCTTGCCAGAGTCTCTTTAACAATTGTGAAAGCTAATAAATGTATTAGTTACCATTTCAAATCTACTGAGACCTAATCCACATGATGGTAGTATTCATTTCTGAGAAACGTAATAGTACTTCCAACCAACTGTGGCAGCTGCTGGCAGCACCTCCTATTCCTAATTAAATTTGCTATTTTACATACTGTTGGATAGCTAAATCCAGCTAGGTTAAGAAAGAGCTGTGCACTCTGGTCTTGATTATTATTACTGAAATGCAATAGGCCAGGTGCCAGGTTGTGTGGAGCAAAATAACCTATGAACAAGATGGGAAACAAAAGGGATGCTGAATGGATTTTTATTACTTGGCTAAATAAGGTTAGCAGCTCTTTGAATCAACATATGCCCCCTCCTTGTTTTGCTAACTGAATGACAATTAAACAATGACCCTTGTAATGAAAGATTGCCTCTGAATTCATGATGATAACTCTACTATAGCCCCTGCAAAGTGTGCCTTTTGTCCCTAATGCTCACCATATTTAGCAACATGGAGAATAAATTTTGTGTTCTAAAATGTAAGGGCTCTTCTAGATTGTCAATATTTTCAGGTAGGACTCAGTGACATCCTGAGAAAATTCAGGCTGTGAAATTAAAGCTGATTTTTTTTTGCTCTTGGGAAACAAATCTGCTTTCTCTAAAGATTGGACTTTTTGTGAGAAGGAAAGTTGATGAACAAATACTCTGAAAAGTGTGGGGTAACAGCTGCTTGAAGCAACATTGTCTAATCTCCCCACAAACAAAGCAGGAAACAGCAGATGTCATCAAATCCTGGGGTGGGCAGCAGTTGCGGCACATCACCATCGCCCCCAGCTCCCTGGGGTGAAAACACTCCCACATGGTGGCCAGCTATTGGGGAATTTCCCTGGCTGGCTGCAAGGGATGGCAGGGAAACTCACCATCCTCATATTAAAACTGCCAGATCATGAGCAGGTTGGGGGGTGGAGTCTGGACAACAGACCAGAGTGGAGAAGTCTTTGCTCCGGTCTGCTGCCTGGATATATAAGCTGACTGCGCCTGAGTATTGGCACTGCAGTTGGCAACAAGAAGACAGAGACCACAACAACATTTTGAGGCCACTCTAAAAATTGCCAAACCCAGACTACTAAATATATAGATCACAGTGTGAATGAAGCCTGGGGATGTCTTTGCTTTAGCTGAATGCTTTCAGTGACTCTTTAAAGCAACCACATGAATGCCCCACTGCAACATTTCATGGGTATATCCACAGACATGATCTAGAATTCAGAGGTTGCTAACCCTTTGGGACCAGGGGGCACATGTGGAAATTTGAGAAAGTGCCTTCAGTGCCAGTTACAGAACAGCTTCTGTGGGACCATAGTATAGCATAAAATGGCTGCCATGGGAACTGGACATAGCACAAATGGCTGCTGAGGGGGCATGACAGAGGCTGAGCCAATGCAAACGGGAACTGAGCAGGAAGACCAAACAGACTCCCATATAGTGTCAGTTTTTGAGAGAATGTTAACTAAGACATTTTGCGGGTATTGATGACCCCTGAACTCACTCATTAACAACATCTCTGGAAAGGTTGCATGGATTATAATCTCCACATAACATTCTACAAAGGCACTAATAATACCCCTGCCAAATCTAGCCACAAGCTGTTGTGTGTGAAGCTGGAAACAAGTGTGTGGTGCATCTGGCAATGGTATAATTGTCAGCACCATCGATGCATTCTTTTTTTTTTTTTTAGCTGTAGTCTACTACACTGGTATAATCATAGACTTGGCTGTCAGTGTCTTTAAGTTATCTAGAGCTGGCACACAATTATGATTTCTGCAGGGATGCCACCCAAAGCAGTAACTTCATAGTGAGCTCTCTGCTGTTACATATCTAATGGTTTCTGTGCGTATCGGTTTTGTCATGTGGAGTCTTTACATCCTAGCTAGCTGCTACCAGGAATGTGTAGAAAGGACATGCAGACACTGTACATCAGGGTAGGCAACCTAAGGCCCATGGGCCACAAGCGGCCCATGGGGATCATTTAATCGGCCCATGGACCCCTGCCACCTACTCGGGGCCCCCCGCCACCCGCTCAGTCGCCTCCTGTGCGCCACGCTAAAACGGCACGGAGCAGAGCAGGGACCGCCTTCAGCGATGCTGTCTGGCTTCCCATTGGCTGCAGGAAGCAATCTGGCCCACCATGGCGTCTGCGGGACCGGGAACCGGCCCAAGCCACAAAAACTTTGCTGACCCCTGCTGTACATGATGACAATGATCTTCACAGTGTATCAGCCTAGTTGGAAGGGGAAAACTTCCCTTGTGGTGTTGTTTCTCAGTATTTTCATGAAACATTTAGGTTAATTTCTACCCCATATAACTCATCCAACTATTTGCCTCTCTCATCCATACATAGTAGCATACCTTTGTTGTACTCCAAAAGTCAATAATAGCCACCAAAGAACTGCTATCATTTTGTAGACCAATATTCTGCTCATTAATGTCATATGATTTGTTTTATACAATGGGGCACAGATCTTAGAATTCTTATTTGCATCTTTTCCCACTATGCAAGTAAAAGCACTCTTGTATTAAAATGTTAGCAATTGTTAATTGTAGTAGCTGAAATCAAAGTTTAGTTAACATTACCCTGTGACAGCATTATGCTAGAATACTAGGTTTTCCTGCATGCGTGTTACAGAAGTAAAATAGATGCATGCAGTACCTGATGGTCAAAAGTATGACTTCAGTGAAGACGTTCCTGCCCACAGTAGTTCTTTCCAGATGCTTTTCTCTAAAGAAGAGAATATTTGACAGCTGCATTAATATTGTTACCCTGGAGGGGAAAATTGGGCAGATGCTGAGGTAAGACATCCACTGATCTGCTTCTAAATGGAATTTGAACAATATAGTCCTTCCTTTCAAGCTTCATATCTGATGTTTATATCCTGCAGAATTTGGGGGAATATGGCTAGCATATGTTCATGCTTCATACATGGAATGTGTTCTTTCTTATTGGTTCACATTGCAAAAAATATCCATTTCTTGTGTACCTCTTGAGAAGTTCTTCACACTTTTGATTTATCCATGCATGTTGGTTTTGCCATTCATTGTTGAGGGATTGTCGTAGAAAGAGTTGGATGCTTTGTTCTTATAATTCTGGTTTATGGCACTCAACTGTCACATGTGGTGGCTTTTGTCTAGCCTTCGTCAACCTGGTGCCCTCCAGAGTTTTGGATTACAGCTCCCATCGCTTCAGCCAGCAAGGTGAAGGCTGCATTGAGCAGTCTGAGTGTTGTGTTTTTAACTGTATAATCAAGACATTGTAAAGGTAAAGGTAAAAGGACCCCTGACCATTAGGTCCAGTCGTGTCCGACTCTGGGGTTGCGGTGCTCATCTCATGTTACTGGCCGAGGGAGCTGGCGTACAGCTTCTGGGTCATGTGGCCAGCATGACAAAGCCACTTCTGGTGAACCAGAGCAGCGCACAGAAATGTCGTTTACCTTCCCGCCGGAGCGGTACCTATTTATCTACTTGCACTTTGACATGTTTTTGAACTGCTATGTGGGCAAGAGCTGGGACCGAGCCACGGGAGCTCACCGCGTCGTGGGGATTCGAACTGCCGACCTTCTGATCAGCAAGCCCTAGGCTCTGTGGTTCCAGCAAATATTTCTGTTTGCTTTGATACAGAAAGAATTGTGCCTTTCATCTGGTGAGCCATTACAGCAAAGGGGCTTATATGTGATGATAGTTGTCAGGTGGGGCTCATAATTATAAAATAGTGCTTGTGCTACATTATTTTGCTGTTAACCAAGTCTTGCTATGGCTGGAATCCTGACACAGTTATGTCCACTGTGGATTACTCCATTCTAAAAACATTATGGACTTTTGTGCTTTACTTCTACCTATATCTTTTATGTTCTGGAAACTTGTTAGATTCTCACCTTGCTGTATTTAAATTTAATCCCAACATTTCCTTAAGAGTTGGGATAGTTTCTAGCATTTAAAAGCCAACACAGTTTAAAAGAATTGAAATAATGATTTTTCTCCAGTTATAAAATTTTAAGGTAAACCCATTATTGGTACCCGTCCCCTGCCTATGGTGTTCTATGCATTTGTGGAGAGATGGATCCTTTCCCTTTAAAAAGTGTGTCTAGTAAAATAAAAAAATAAAAGTCTGTTGCAGTCCATGAGCAGTCAAAAGAGTACATTGGAATCAATGCTCAGGGGAAAGCTCATATAAATGAACTCAGGGCCAGTTTATAGAAATTAGAATATGTCACATTTTGCAACATTGTACTGGCGGAATTGTTTGTACATATATAAATTTAATAAAATAATTTCTGACATTAGATTCTAGGAATTGTAATTTATTTTTAACAGTGCAAAAATTTAAATTACCATATCTAATTAAAGATAATATTTTGAGATTATTTCAACAAATTGATTATAGCCCTTTCTAAAAAAAAAATACATAGAAGTTGTATTGCTATTTTCTTCCACATCTTCATAATAACTTGAGAGGTAGACCATCATGAAGCCAAATATTTCACACAGGCAATTGAGCCTAAGACATGGTAATTTTGTCCCTGCGGTGCCTGAAGGAGTCGTGACTAAGTCTTCCAAGATGAAATCCAAGATTCTCTCCATTGGACTATATTGGCTCACAATATAACACTTTCTTAAAACTAAAATAATTTCCCATTGGAAAATTCATGGGAAAATTCAAGATACATCTCTGTTTCAAATTGATGTTGACTGTTTTTGAGCAATATACCGGTAACATGCGAAATGGAAACTGACTACAGTCATGGATCTTGGCATAAATTGGGGCAGGGGTGGGGAGTCTATGGTCTTTCAGATGTTGCTGGACTACATTTTCCATCAGCCCTGACCACTGGCCATGCTAATGGAGGCTGACAGCAGTTAGAAGTCCAATATTATCTGAATGAGCAAAGGTTCCCCATCACTGCAGCAGGGGCTGGACTGTTTGGAGACAACGTCCAACTGCAATTTTCTCGAATTCCTAGGCACATTGCAGATATAATGCTTTTATATATTCTAATTGTCATAGAGTTCTACTTTATTGTATTCTGTCTTAATTGTTGTAATTATGCTATATGGGCATTGCAGGCCAGTCATTTGGAATTTTTAAAAAGAAAGTGGGATTTAAATGTTTTGTGCTCATAATTTTAATACAGTGAATCTTGCCATCTAGATCAGCCTTTCTCTCAATCTTAGGTTCCCAGATATTGTTGGACTATAGCAGGCAACAGTGTAAATAAAGACCTAGAGTGTGAACAAAATCTAACTGATAGAAATATATTGTTATAGAAAGATATTGTTATTTTGCCCTTTGTTATAGAGAACAGTAATAATTGACTGATGGATACGTTCACTAGACTTCTTAATAATATGACTTCATTCAGTGATAATAGGCTGGAGTTTGACCAGCGTATGCAATTTATTTGAACTGAATATAGTTCATAGTATATTTGGAAAAGTCAAATGGCTTATATTCCCTTTTGAGAAATTCATAGCTTGATGGGACTTACCTTAACCGTACCCCGAAGAAATATGTTGAATACCTTAAATGAAGAGGGAAGGGGAGTGGAGTGGTTAGTTTATTTTGTGATATTAAGTACATTTTAAAGGTTTTCTTAAGAAGTAAGAAAATAAGCATGTTGAGTAGATTCTGAGAGCTGCCTTGAAAATGAATAGTTGCTGGAGCAAGAAAATAGAGCTTTTAAATAAGGAGCACATGGTCCAGGTTTTGATGCTGTCCAGGTTGACACTTGCATGGCCGCATCACTTCTCTGCAACTGTTGCTGTTGTTTAGAAAGCCGTAGTTCTTATTTTCTGGTAGAAAATACTGAGAGAACATTGAAAAGTTCTCAAAACATTTGCAGTACGACATTGACCTCCCAACAGTTTTTTTCAAATAGATTTTAATTTCCTTTCATTTGGGCGGACAGTTCAGCACATTTGGTGTGCTAGGTAAGTCCTCAGTCTACCTGGATAATGTTTTCTAGTTCCAGATATGGTCTTCCGGTCTTTTTGCCTTGATTTTGCTTTTAGGTTCAATGTATGCCATTAAGACAAAGGAAAAGGAGATTCATATGTGTGTGTTTATTTTTTTAAGTTGCCATTATGGTTCCACAAAAATTAGAGTAATATGAACAGTACTATGAAATGAGGAGGTAAGAGTTATAATATTTTACAAATTCAACCTTATGTCAGAAATTAGGTAATCATAGTCAGAGAAAAAATACAGAACTGCAGGGGGGGAATTTGTATTTATTGAAGGATATTCTTCAGTATGTTGAAGGATATATACTCTTCTAAGGCTGAGTTGTTGAATTAGTTCGAGGTTTGGTAAACTGTGCCCACCATGTTTCAACCCTTGAAGGGATTTCATAAATTGTATGCTATAAAGACCCAGTTTACTTAGCCTGCAACCACTGTTATCCCTGGTACACTTGTGCTACTTTGATTGCATTCCTGTCTCTTCAGAATGTCTTTGACTCCGTTGGGCTTGAATTCCCATATGATCCTGTCCTCTTTTGACCCATCCCAGACCTTGTCTACCTAAGCATGAAACAAATATTCTTACAAGACATAGCAATGTTGGAGGTAGAGAGAAGCCACTGCCTGCCAGCACATCACTGTTAGTTATTACTGCATCAGAGCAGAAAGTGAGACTGGGGGCTGGTGCACCAAGCACTCGTAATGGAGCACCAAATTTATAGAGTTTGGCAATTAGCTACTGTAACAGTGACCCCTCTACATGACTTTGCTCCATTAGGAAGCAATGCATTTTGCTGTTGGGTTTTACACCACTAATTCCCAACCCTGGTCTAGCATTCACACTCCCCTTGTGTGTATTACATTGGTCCCAATCAGTAAGTCCTATGCTTGTAAAGGTGCTTCCAGATGAGCGTTCATTGTGGGATCAGAGTTTCTCATACATATCAATCAGGTTGTTGTTGTTTTTGCAGTGTCTACACACAGTGTCATTGTCATCAAAATACCAGACTGCCACCACGCTCCCATTTAATTGTTTGCAATATCTCAGTGACCAATTTTCAACATTAAACTCTCATCTGAAGCACTCTACTTGAGCAGTCCATACCTACTTTGTGCTGGGCTGGGGTGGAGGGTTTGGATTAAACAGAGCTCTCCTTCTGCCCAGCCTTACTGGCTGTGTTGGCCTCCTGATGTGGGCCTCCCCCTTCCACCTGCCAAATGGGCAGGCAGAAGTGCTGCTGGCAGGATCCCTAATGGAGACAGCCAGCAGGAACCCCTTTCCAGTTGCTGGGAGAGGGAAGGCTGAGCTGGTCCAGGATCCTTTGGAGATGTGGTGTTGGTTCCATCATCCATAAACTCCACTGGGCTGGTGGGGAGGGGAGGTTAGGTTTGCACTCTTAGACTCCTGATGTTCACTGGCACTTCATCTTTCACTTTGGGAATCTATCACTCTAGTCCACTATTGATATGCCAGATCAGAAATCTTGATGCTGAATGGGCAGAGGCCACACTTTTATTTTTAAAGCCAATATTGTTATTTCCTGGTGGCCAGCATCTCCTGGAAACTGCCCGGCTCTTGATGAGTTATAATAGAAGGATAAGATGGTACAACCTTCTGTTGAAATGGGTACAACCTATTATTGCAAGATGGTGCTGAGAATGCTTTGAAAAATAAGTGTTAAAAAAGGTTGTCGTATCTGTTTCAGATTTATGATCATAATAAGTTGGGTACAGTATAGTTTTCAACTATAATGACTGCTCCCCATATCAAATGGGGGGCGACTTTTGCGTGTTCGCGTGCAGCCCGCTGGATCTCAGCGCGGCTCCTGGTAGTTCAAACTGGCTTCATCCTCCCCAGACTGGATACCTGGTGTCTCCGCCTACCTCAGTCAACCACCCAATCCCACCTGGGGAGGGCGTTGCCAGGGGGATTGGCCAGGTAAGGGGAGGGACCGCCTTGCCCGCACAATAGAAGGCGTAGCTTACCTGTAGGCGACAGTCGGGCTCCAGTATAAAACACCCCAAATATGGTTGTTTTCCATGCAGGAGCATAGCTGGAAGATATTGACAGCAGATGCCAACAAACAAAGAAGCTTCCCCTAAGTTGTTTAAAATGTGAAAATCTGCAAGCCTGTTCCAGGGGATAATTCCAGACCCCAGCTTTTTACCTGCTCTGTTTGGCATTGTTCCAGTTTGAGCCACTTATATACCCCTCTAACCTGATTTGCTGAAGAAGATGAGGCTGCCAAACCAGATATTTACCTTGGGAACACAAACTCTTATCCTGTAACATTTCATCAGGCACAGCTAAAGAAAAGATTTATAGGCTTTGTGGCACTGAAATAATTTCAGTTACTTTTAAGCCAAAAATAATGTAAAGTCATATAGTGCTTGTTTTTGTTATATACGTATATATAAAAGTTTGTAATTAGGAGACCATATTTTGGCTTGATTTACAATGTTAGCTTGGTATCCAATTAGCAATAATAGTGTTCTTTTAACTAAACACATATCCTTCCAGAATTATGCAGACTTTCCAATTACCATGCTCTGATGAAGTTATAGCTAGAGACTTGTAAAGTGGTGCATAGTTTATAAAGGCAATATATTCTTAACTACCTTGCCATACAGTATACTATTGAGCTTCATTTGCTCTCTGGGTTATAGGCTTGTTAAAAATAAAACATGTATAAGATGATTGAAAAAGTATGTCAGAGAATATTTATGTATTTTTTCCCCTGTGCAATAGAGTCGGTCCTCCGAAACAGACAGAGAAGCAAACTTGTTTTCAAACTTTATTTGCAATTGAGCTGCAGTTCCATATCTTTATGTATGCTGGGCAGCATTGCTGGCCAAACTGACATGCTTCAAAGTGACACGAAATGCATAGGAGTAGCATGCCGATACAGCTCCCCTTAGTGTTTTGCTTAATTTTCTTCAATTGTTGACTTCAATCCGAGAAACACAATTGTGCGCCCAGGTGCAGGCTGTGTGCGGCTGGGCAAGGGGCAGGCCAAGGGAAAACTATCAAACACAGGACCTCAATAAAGGGCTAAAACAGGCCACAACTTTATGATACAGAAACAACCTGAACTGGGTAGCTCAGACGTGGCTTACTTAAATAAGTAATAGGCAGACCTGACTGGGACATAGCTGTCAAATTTCCCTTTTTTGCGGGAAATTCCCTTATTCCAGCACCGTTTCCCAATGCCTGTTCAAATAGGCATCCCCTGGCACTCTGGTTCCAAGGGGAGGCGGATGTTCCCCAATGGCTGTGTGGGAACATGGCCCCAGCCCAGAGTCGCAGCCATGCTTTTGTCGCAAACCACTGCTCATTTGCATTTGCAGGCAAGTAGCCATTGTGTGGCATCTCATTTTTTATAAAACCCTGGACTGCTCACTGAAGTGAGCAAAGTTGCATTTTCAAAGGAATTGTTACACGAATGAGGCTGCAATATAGATCTATTTGACCTTGCATTGCTGCCAGATGTGTAATGCATGCTAAATGCCACTCCATCCAAGACAAGTCCAGAGAGCTGAAGAAACAGGATGGAATAAGCCTTCACTTAAACCCTTGTTTAATTTCTAGGAAAAGAGATGTTGAACCTCTGGCAGCTGCTCAGGTGCCTTAGTTCTGGAATCTCTTCCACTGATTCCTGATGGGTTGCGGACACCCTCTACTTAAAACTCAGCCAGTTGAGAGGGAAAACACCCCAAATATGCTCGGGGGCATTTTCATCTGTTCTATCTTCCTAGGATTAAGTCCTGACATTGGAAGAAGATGCCTGGACAGAGCCCTGGTGAGCTCTGACCAAAATCAAACCTATAAAGCCTCAAATGGCTCAGGAACGCAATACCTCAAGGACCACCACCTCTTTCCATATGAACCTACCTCAATCCTGAGATCATCTTCTGAGGCCCTTCTTCATGTGCCTCCTCCTTGAAAGGTCCAGAGGGTGGCAACACGAGAATGGGCTTTCTCTACAGTGGCTCCCCGTCTGTGGAATGCTCTCCCCAGGGAGGTTCGCCTGGTGCCTTCATTATACACCGTTCCTTTTTAACCAGGCATTTGCTTGATTTGATTGACATCCCATGCCCTTTTAAAATGTGTTTTTTTTGGGGGGGGGGTTATTGGGTTGTTGTTTCTATTTTGATTATGGATTTTATGGTTTTATATTTTGATTTTATTCTGTAAACCACCCTGAGACCTGTGGGTATAGGGTGTTTATTAAACAAACAAACAAACAAACAAACAAACAAACAAACCTACTGCTATGATCTAGTAATTCCCTTTCCATGGATGCCTGAGTTTGTTTGTACCTAGTAAGGTTTCCCTTTCCCTTTCCCTCTTTTCTATCAATTGCAATACATTTTGTAATATAAGTAAGATTTATAATACAGTTTGCAATTATTATTTAGCACAATATCCTGTTGTTCAGAGCAAGAGTAGAAAAAAGCCTGTACCTGTACCTGTGCTCCTTCCTGTAACACAGCCTTCTGCAACCTAGTGTTTTCCAAATGTTTTAAACTACAATTCCCATTAGTCCCAGCCACCACAGTTGCCTTGTTCAGATAGGAGTTGTATCCCAAAAGGTCTGGAGCACCCCAGATTGAGGAAGCTTCTTTTAGAGATCATGGTCCATGCCTGAGGCACCCAATCAGCTTCACATGGGGCATGGCAATACAGATAAAGCACTCTACACCACCATGTGGGGAAAGCGCAAGGCTGAGTCTTTTGCCATGATTAGAACATGTCTGGAAGTTGCAGCTTTACCTATGGTGTTATGTGCAGGCGTTTGCTTTCACAGCTACTCTATATGGATAGGCAGCTGAATGTGAGGCTATCAGGGGTGAAGTCAGCAGACATGATCCCGTTCCTTCTCTCAACACATTCATCAGAACATCTACACAGATGTATTGCTTAATGCGTGTAACACAGCCTCACATTGATGTTTATATAAAAGCCCACATAAAGCATAGCATGATTTCTACCGAGTTTGATGCAAAAAAATCCAGCTAATTAAGCATTTTAAATACACATAACCAGTACCTATTGGAACAAGGCTCGTCAAACTTCTAGAATATCACAATATGTCTAAAATAATGGAAGAAATTGGAAGCACCACAAAAGAAAGGGCAGACAAAGATTGGAAAGCGTTCAGAGGATACTTGAAAAATTATGTTGAAAAGTTAAATCTCCTATTATAATGAACAAGTTCCGTTACAACTATTGGATATTAAATAAGTTAGACAACAAAGGGGAACTGTAAATAAACAAGAAATTGGAATAGTAGTGTGTTAGAAGAAAGAAAGAGGAGAAACAGAAAGAAATTATAGCTGAGTTGACTGGAAGTCATGCACAGGGTGGGGTGTGGGGTGTTGGAAGGTGGTGGGTAGAGTGTGATGAAGATAAGGAAAGTATGATGGAGTGTTTGGTTTTTAAGATGTTGAAAAATGTCTGTAGGTTGTGTATGTTTTGTCGGAAATATGTGTATGTATTATAATTTGAAACATTAAAATAAAGCATATATATATATATATATATATATATATATATATATATATATATATTATTGAACAAGTTGCTTCCTTCTGCAATAAATAAAAAATCTCATTCTATATGTGTAATGCTTGGCTCTGTTAAAGTTTGTTGTGGTTTTAAATGCCAGTGCAAAGAGGGTAAGATTAGCTTTAAAGTGAATGTGATCTTTAGAGATATCCACAATCTCCAGTTACCGCAGACTTCCTGCAGTATGGGCAGACTAGGTAAATATATATCTTTTCTAATGAGGCACGGTATAGTTTTTAAATGGTTTATATCTAAGTTGTTCATAGTTTTTATGTACTGCTGATTTCTAAATATCCCATTATTTGTACCATATGCTCCTCTGAAGTCATTGTTTAGCAGTGCAGCAAAAGAAATACATAAATCTGGCAATGTAGCATGAGTCTGTGATTTTATATTGCAGTCACTGTCAATCAACTACCATTCATGTAAGTTGGAATCGGAGTGGAGCCAAAACATGTAATTAAATCACGGATGATGTCCTGGGATGATGGGGGGAGGGGGAGGAATATGGAATACTCCTGTAGACAGTGCCATGTACACAGTTTACATTACACATGTTACCAAATAAGTAGTAAAGGGGGTGGGGAGGACACTGTAGAAGGAATTTTCATGGCAGTGATGGTTCAAGGTACTGCATAACCAATTCTGTGTCTCCACTGTGGGGTTTTTTGTTTTGCCCTCCCATTCAAACAGCAACCCACCATCCTTTCCCCCTAACAGTACATGGAAAAATCTACTTTTGAAATTCACTAGATGAGGAGCTTATGATCCTCCAGGTGTTGTTGAACTCCCAACTTCCATCAGCTGCAGCCAGCATAGCCAGTGAACAGGAATAATGAGAGCTGTAGTCCCTCAACATCTGACATAAAGAAAAATACTCAACGATGCAACACCTATAGGAGCTCTGTATATTATGTCATTATGCAGTATAACAATAACAGTATCATAGCGATGTAGTAATAATAACAAAACATTAAAATATTCTGTTATCTTTCCCTTGCAAACGAAGGTATACAGTACAATAAACCACCAAAGGAAGCATAAAATGGGGTCTCAAGCAAGGGACGCATACAAACACCAAAATGGTTGACGGAGCAACTAGCTGTTAGAAAAATGTTATGGTTATTACTGGGATATGTGAGAATGTGGTTTGTGTCGTCTAAAAACTACCGCCACGTATATATTCTTAAGCTAACTTTTTCTGTTCCAAATTGTCAGTTTGGAAACACAATACAGCCTTGTTTATCTTATAGTGTATGAGTCACATAAATCTCTTTGGTAAGCAGTAGCTCAATAAACAGTCCTTTTTGCTTTAGGGTAGGGGCTAGGTTTTAGGCTTGGAGTGGGAGAAGAGAGGGTTTGGTATATGTGTTATTAATAGCAAATTGCTAATAAATTTGAGGGGGAGTGTGCACAGAGAAGACCCCCCCCAATATGTGGAGTGCTCACAAGAGAAATTTGAAAAACCAAGAACATCTAAGAATTGCTTAGTGGCTGCCCGGTTGGCAACTCACCTCTAATACACCTTGGTAAGTCCTTAGAGGGGAATTAGCTGTGAACCTCTGATACGTAGGCATCAATGCAGCCCGTCTCATGCCCTTAAAAGGTAAAGGGACCCCTGACCATTAGGTCCAGTCATGTCCGATTCTGGGGTTGCGGCGCTCATCTCGCGTTACTGGCTGAGGGAGCCAGCGTACAGCTTCCGGGTCATGTGGCCAGCATGACAAAGCCGCTTCTGGCGAATCAGAGCAGCGCACGGAAACACCATTTACCTTCCCGCCAGAGCGGTTCCTATTTATCTACTTGTACTTTGTGCTTTCAAACTGCTAGGTTGGCAGAAGCAGGGACCGAGCAACGGGCGCTCACCCCGTCACAGGGATTCAAACCGGCGACCTTCTGATCAGCAACCCCTAGGCACTGTGGTTTAACCCACAGCGCATGCCCTTAAGCTGATGTTATTTGTTGCTGTAGGGCAGGGTTGGGCAGACTTTGGGTTTGTCTTATTTGCTTTGTTTCCCCACTCTAGAACTCCTAGTATCTGTCATTCAGATCCAGGTGTAAAAGACATATGGTTAGGTGTACATTCCAAGCCCTGGGATTTATTTTAAGTACCAGAACCGAACTGAGCCCACATTCCTTTCACATCAAAGTCAACTCCTGGCTTTCTTTCTTAATTTCAAAAGCATAATTTAGGTGCAAAAATCATGTTGTTGTGGCTTTGTTAAACAATTGGGAGTCAGAAACTCTTACTGGTCTTCTATAAATACTAGTAGACCCCAGTCTAGGGCAGTATTCATCTAAGTATATGCACAAGTGGAATGACTTCCGCTTGTGCAAGGGGATTTGCTGCCCCCCCCATGCACCCTGAACCATCCCCAAGGCTGGTAGAAAAATATCCCATTGCAGAAGCAGAAGTCATTCCACTTGCCCAAAGTGCTACTTAGTGCTGCTTTGAATACAGCCCAAGGCCAACTGGTACATCCTGCCTCCCTGTTTGTGAGGGAGAACTAGAACTTATTTTCTTATTTTCCCCCTTCCTCTTTTGGTTTAATATGTATTGCGCATTTGATTTTAATATATTCTGCTCTGAGGTTGCTTCAGCAATGAAGAGCAGGTAAGAAAAATTTTAAGTAAAAGAATTAATTGAATTAAGAGAATTAACTAACCGCAGTGTCTTCTGGGTTCAACATATATTTGAATTTCGTATGCTTTTTTGAAGTTATGCATTAAAAATAAATTATTCCAATTGTTTCAATCACATTTTTTAAAGCTTCTGTAAATCCACAGGCAGCCTGCAAGGAGTGCTGGTGCTGTTTGATATTAAGGGAGAGTGAATGAAATACATTTAAAACTATCATTTAAACAGTGGCTACTGTGCATATAAAGTAACATGCCTTTGCACCACATGGAGTTTTACAAAATATTCCCAAGCTGCCTTCCAGCTTTACACATGTGGCAGTCTCTTCGTTTGTAGCCGAAATGGGGACACTACTGGAATGGAACAAAGTAGCTACTTAACACATAAGGCTTTTTACACATTGGGCTTGAGTGGAATTTGGCCAGGAAACTTGGGTTAATGCCTCTGCTCTCAGTAAAGTTTTCATGGGATCTTTAGCATCATATTTTTCAGCTTTTGCTCTGCATTTTATGTGGGTATAATTTCCAGGTGCAAATAAGTCTGTTACATTTTAATAGCCTAATAATACAATGCAGCAGAAAGTTTAACATTAGTTCAATTAATTTCTACAGGAATTAGTTAGGACTTAACTTTGGCTGGGTTGTGCCTTAAGGCTACAGTCCTCAAATTGCATTCTCTTGTATATTTGTGCAGTAGCCCTGCTGGTTTTAATGACACTTGTCAGCATGCAGCTTGGTGCTATGCATGGGTATTCAGAAAGAAAGAAAGAAAGAAATCCTTCTGTGTACAGTGGGGCTTCCTTCCAAGTAAGTGTGAATAGGATTGCAGCCACCTGCCTCAAATTGGCCTCACATAGAACCGACAAGAGACCACCTAAGGGTTGCTTTCTTACTATGTCTCAGGGGAGATGTAACACGGAACAATGTTTTGGTGCTACATGTATAAGCCAGGAATAAACTTTGGGCTCATTTACACTGTCCTAGTTTGTGGCATAAGAAGAGCTAAAAGGCCCATATAGTCATCAGCACCCTGTTTTACACTGGATGTCTCTGGGGTGATGTCTCTGGATACCCCAAAAGCAAAGTACAAAGGCATATGGGGTGAACTATGTAGCCATTGATAGATTTATCATCTTGTGAATTTGTCTAATTCTCCTCTAAACCATCTAATCTAGTATCTGTTTGGTGACAGCAAATTCCATAAATGTATATATGTTGTGTAAAGTATTGCTTTTCTTGACCCTGAATCTACAGCCTAACCACTCATAAGTTTCACTGTATGACCCCAGAGATCTAGTACTGAGAGAGAAAAGAACATTTCTCTCTACACTTACTCTATATGGTAGATGTCTATAATTTTTTTTGTCATGTAAAATTTTATGTCTTTCATGTCCCCCTTTAGAAAAATGTGACTAAAATGTAATGAAAATGATTTATAGATGGTATCTGACACCAGTTAAGTTAGCCAGAATGAATTCTAAAATGTCGGATGTGTGTTGGAAATGTAAATCGTCGAAAGGTACCTTTTATCATATGTGGTGGTCATGTTCAGGGGTAAAAGCCTTCTGGGATAAGATTTATAATGAGCTTAAGAAGGTAATGAAAATTACCTTTTGTAAGAAACCAGAGGCATTTCTTTTGAGCATGACCAATGAAGAGATACCCAGTCAGGATAGAGTTTTTTTTATGTATGCCACGACAGCGGCTAGAATTTTACTGGCAAGAACTTGGAAGGGTGAAGAGATACCGACAATTGAAGAATGGCAGATGAAGCTGATGGAGTATATGGAGCTCGCAGACCTGACCGCCAGAATCCGAGACCAGAGGGAGGAGAAGGTGTCGCAAGATTGGAAGAAATTTAAGGACTATTTAGTTAAGCATGTTAAATTAAATGTCTGAATATTTGTGCAGAAATATATAAAAGAATCGGCTTGAGAAGTTTAAGGTTAGTGATAATGGTTTAGAAGAAATTTTGAGGTGATAGATTTATTTGTATAAGAAGGTCTTAAGATACAGAATATAGAATAGAAGTTAAGAAATATATTGGTTTAAGTAAATTTAAGTATTAGGAAATTGAGTATAAGTTAATGGGAAAAGAAATGAAGCTACCTAAAGAGTATATATGTTTTTGAAGACAGAGGAGGGACCAGGGGAAGTCCCCCCCAAGAAGTTAAAAATAAGTTGAGAAACAAAGATAAGTGATTGGTAAGGTTTGTATAAGTTTCCTTTTTTTGTATGGTATTGTTGTGTTTTATATTGTTTGATTGTGCATTATGTTTTTTGTTGTGTTTATGTATGATTAATGTTGTTTCTGTTTTGTTTCTTTTTTGGTAAAATAATAAAATTTTATAATAAAAAAAAAATAGAAAAATGTGACTAGCTCCACCTTCAGCATTGTAGCATTTCCTTGCAGAGGAAGCTTCAGCTCCCTGAGAAGTCTGGTTGCACTTAATGCAGCACTTCCCAAACTATGTTCTGTGGACCAACAGTGGTTCACAAGCTGCATTCAGGTGGTCCACAGCATGTCTGCATTCAGTATTAATGTTGATTTCAAATGGTATTTTATTGCTTGTTTTTTGAATCCCATAGAATTCAAATTGTGACCTGATAAAATTCAATATAAGAAATAAAAGAAGCAATACAATACAATTAAAAAGCATACGGCATCTAGCACAGTGCATTATAATTGCTGCAACGGGCAGAAAAATAATTAAGTAGTCCGTGAAAACCCTCAGCAATTTTCAAGTAGTCTGGGAGGGGGACAGTTTATGAACCGCTGATGTAAAGAATTAGGCTGGATCTACACCGACCTTTTTAACATGATTAGATATACTGTTCTAAAACGTCACAGGGCATACTGGTAAATTGAGAAACGTTCCTTGCCTTGTTTTGTCAGTAACAAGCAGTTTTCCTATTGCTGGTTGCTCTGCAGCCCCCTCTGGTGTCACATTTTAGCGATGCATTATTAATGTTACAAGCAAAACGTCATATTTCTATCTACATTATGAAAATTGTTCCTTAACTCTATCTTAACATTATAAACCATGAGTGTAGATCCACCCTTAGTGAGACAGGGCTTCCCTTTGCAGAAGCCATTCTGATTCTCCTTCATCAAGAGTTGTTCTTCTGTATGCTTGATAATCTAATATTTAGTCATGCTTTCCACCAATTTATGTGGAACAGATGTTAAGCTAACTTAGGGTTGCCATATTTCAAAAAGTTAGAATCTGGACATAAAAGTTGTTGAGCTTTTTATATATACCAATTTTCATTTTTATATTTTTCTTGTTTGTTTTAATGCTTTTAGCAAATCTCTCTCCCTCTTCCCCTTATTGTTGTCGTTGTTGTATTGCCAGAGTTTTCATTCCTCTCTTTCCTTCCTTCCTTCCTTCCTTCCTTCCTTCCTTTTTAAAAAAAAATTACTGAAGGAGACCTTGTTGCCTCATGTAGCTTTTTTGATTGGCACTGTTCCTAAACTGTGGTAATAAATTTAGTGGAGTTTCTGTTATTGTAATAACCTTCAAGTGTTTTGAAAAGATTTGATCCTTTTGAATCTCCATTTCACCTTTCTTTAAACATGCTCTTTTGGTTTTGAGAAGTTGCTATTTTTTATATCAAATGTTAGATGGTGGTGACAATTTCCCATGTAAATTATGGTTTGTGCCTGCACTGAAACCTAGACTGTAAACTAGGGGTCCTGGTTTGCTATCCTGAAGGCAAGTGCAAACCATAGTTTACCATAAACTGGCAAGAAATAAAGAGAATTTTAAGGTGTGTTGGGAGGAAGGAACACACAAGACTAGGGCTTATTCACAATAGTGTCAAACTGAGGTTTGGTATTATGTGTGAACTTAGTTTGTGGAAATTTTGTAATTCAGTGACATTTAGATGATGAATGGGTGTGTCATGCCAGTCCTGTTAACCTTTTTGTTGAGTAAAGCAACTGTATCTCATATATAATAAGGAATAGCTATTTATTCTCAATATTGCAATTGGACATTGTCTCAAGAAAGTACAGGCCCTACTCCAGTGGTAGGGAGGGCCTCTGGCCCTCCAGATGTTGCTAGACTCCTCAACTCCTATCAGTTATTGCCACAATAGTCAGTAGTCATGGCTGCCCTACTGCATCACAAAAACCTTCTTAATATAGACACTGGCAGGACATTTTCTGCATACAGTAGTTGTTACTAAATGATTACTCCAGTTTTGATATGAGTAGCCAAAGAATTTTTAAAAACAGGGTAGTAGTCAACTAAGTTTTACTCAAAGTAGACCCATTGAAATGAGTGCCTGTGACTAAGTTTGGTCTATTAATTTTAGTGAGTCTACTCTGAGTAAAATTTACTTGAACACCACCCTTGGTTTGCACATCTGGAAATTAACATGTAATTTGACAAACTTTCAGCCGACAGAAAATGAATATTCTTTTTTAAAAAATAAATAAATAGCTAGCTTCAATAAAAATCAATGTATTGTTATTTCATCCCACACTCCTCCATTGTATGTTTATTACCTACATTATGTACATTAACACTAATATTTCCAATGAAACCTCTTTGCCTTTGGAGCACAAACCTGAACTTGTTCATTTAGTCTAGCCACTAACAGGCACTGTTGCAAAAAGAACCAAGTAAAAGTGTTTAGCACTCCACAGTGATCTGTGTTAAACTGTTTGTGTACTGATTTTCCTTCACTTATAATAGTGGAGCAGTTAAACCTAAAACTGCATTTTGACTTTAAAATCTGAAACTTGGCACACTTGTACATTGACCTATAATAAAGATTTTTGATATGGATCCAAATAAGCAATGCCCTTTGTGGGGCAGAAGAGTAAAAATGTGATTGCATATTTCAAGGAGCCTACAAGGGTCTCTGCAGAGACCACTGCTGTCTTTAAACTACAGCCTCCTGCTTGGTAAGGACCAACCTTTCCACATCCTGAGTGCTCCTCAGTACCAGTTCCTGCCCTCTTCACTTGCTACTCTCCTCGGCAGCCCTTGCACCTTACACATTGTAAAGGGGTTTAGGTATAGGGTGAATGTTGTGGTGAATGCTGTCTGTATTATCCTCAAGGGTTTTTACTCCACAGCCCACACAACCCTTAATGTTAGCAGGGAAATGTATAGTGCGTCCAGGTGCAGTGAAGCCGCAGGTAGTGGAGCAAAGATATGGTGAAGTTGCAATGAGTACAGTACAACCATACTGGGATACAACAGACCACAACTTTATTGATTACAGATGTCAGAAGGTTTTGGCACAGGTATTGGGTCTGTATCCTGAATTAATCAGCCTGCTGCTGGTTGATTATTTAGCAGGGTTAAAAGGTAAAGGGACCCCTGACCATCAGATCCAGTCGTGTCCGACTCTGGGGTTATGGCGCTCATCTCGCTCTATAGGCCGAGGGAGCCGGCGTTTTTCCGCAGGCAGCTTCCGGGTCATGTGGCCAGCATGACAAAGCCACTTCTGGCAAACCAGAGCAGCACACAGAAACGCCGTTTACCTTCCCGCTGGAGCAGTCCCTATTTATCTACTTGCACTTTGACATGCTTTCGAACTGCTAGGTGGGCAGGAGCTGGGACCGAGCAACGGGAGCTCACCCCGTGGCAGGGATTCGAACCGCCGACCTTCTGATCAGCAAGCCCTAGACTCTGTGGTTTAACCCACAGCGCCACCTGGGTCCCTTAGCAGGGTTAACCAGGGTTAATTATTGCCCTATGACATACATCAAATTGGGGTAACACCTCTGAGACCACCATTTTGGGAGTGCTATGGCCCATAAGCCCCTGTCTGGGCTTCTGGACAGAGATACCTCTCCCTGGATCCCTTTAATGGGATACCCCGATTCCTTGGACTGGGGCTTGGGGCTCCAGATCCCACCACCACCACCTTGACCAAGGATTGAACCCAGTCCCTTATCCACCACCCAAGTCAGCCCCTACATGCTGACTCGCTACCAAATTGCTCACATCTGCATCCAATCCCTAACGCAGTTGTGAATGCCCAACAATCAAACCTTGGTGACCGTTGGCAACAATTTTAGCTCATTGGGTCTATACAGGGCCCCATTATCTAATTCGATACCAGGGTGCTGAATCACACCCACCCACCCCCGTTGCAACGCTGTGTGCTGCATCTCCCTGCTCATTTTCTTCTGTGCACAGGTGGCTCATATGGACTCCATGGTTCTGCCTTTCTAGCAGTTCTGACCACAAAATTGTCATTAGTTCTGCTGCTGCAGTAAATTTTAGGTTGATGACTTTCCTGGTTCCACAATCATTTTCTTTTAACTGAATGATCTGAGCATCCAGCAGGCCTACCGCTGCGATGTGAGATGTCACATGCTATATGAGCCTGGGCATCCAAACCAAAGTTCCCCTGCAGCTGGTGAGCAGTCCTTACCAAGCACAGTTAGCAGCGATGCCAACTTCAGGAAAAGCGTTAGTGAGCAGAGCTGAGTGCTGAGAGTAGCTTTGTTTTCCAACTGCTCTTGCCTAGTGTCTCTGTTGTTTGGCAGATTTTTTTGGGGGGGGGGGGGAGAGAAAACAAATCAGAGTTAAGCCATAGTTGAGAAGATGCCTCCCTTCACAGTTAAAGTTAAACCATAGTCAGTGGGTCAGCAACATACCTTGACTTATTTTATGAACAAGCCCATAGTTAAGGCACTGTCCTGGGCTCAGATGTAATGCTAAGTCAGGGTTTATTAACTAAGGTTTATTTAACTGTGTGCTGATCTGATATGCAATCCAGGTATATGCGGGTTTCATTATAAAATTGTCTCTTCTGTGTTGTTAGCTCTTACCTGAAACACTCTTATTTAGCAATCTCTCTTCCATAGCATAAATGAAGAAATATGCTCCTTTTGTATCAACTCTTGTTAAAGCTACTCTGAGCATTCAACCATATCTGTCACCCCTAGTTCTGTGCTACTTATTACCTATGTATCTAAGTTGATTCCATTGAAACAACCAAATAAGATGTTTAGTATTTAATTGAAAGCATAAATTTGAGGCAACTAAAGGGGAGGAATGTGAAGCCCTAGGAATGGTGGCCAGACCTAAGCTTTTAACATACCATTTGAAAAATCTGACTTTACAGCAGCATCTGGGAACAGTCTTCATGTTTCCTTTATCACTTTAATTCCTTTTGTATGGAACAACACAATTTGGAAATGGAAAAAAACAATGGCATGTATTGTATTAGTCTAAAAAGCACTGTAATTGGAAATGCTTGCTTCACACTGGAACAGAATCACATCTCCTGCACTTATCTTTTGTGCACCAGCCTCCTGTTTTATCTGCATATGAGCTTGAACCTAGGAAAGTTGGATGAGTGAGTGCTTGTTTTTAACAAGGGCATCTTCATGTTTGCAATATTAATGTTTGGAAATCTTACTCTTCTGCTCGTTATGGCACTATCTAAAATGATAGTTCTTATCAGGGTGGTTGGATTCTTTCCCCTGTGTCCCTGTGGGGGGGAAACTTAGTTATGCTTGATTTTGCATGACTGGATAAATATGCACAAAGCACTCCTTTGAATGTTTAAAATATAAACTGGTTAGTCATTGTGCAAGTTATGGTTCATGATGGTACAGGTGGGAGGAATCTGTGGCCTTCCAGAGGATGTTGGACTCCGTCTCACATCCCCAGCCACCATAGCCAATGGCTAGGGATGATAGGAGTTGTAGTCTAACAACATATGGAGGGCCCAGGTTCCTCTGCCCTATTGCATCACTAGGGAGTCATAGCCCAGGGAGGGCCAATCTGTGACCCTAAGATTGTGACCCAATCTGTGAGCTATAGTTCCCATCAACTCCAGCCGGCATGGTCAGTGATAGAGCATTATGGGAGTTGTACTTCATCAACATCTGGAAGTTACCAGCTCTAGGCCTGTCTTGCCTTCTGTGAAGTGAACCTGGAGAAGGCAGTACATAGATGGACTAAGAATTGTCAGTTCCATAATGAAAGGTCTGCTGCTGGGGGAAGAATAACATGAGCATAAGGTGGATGATGGTGCATAGTTGAATGCCAGGAGTCACCTTTGGCACACTGAAACTTTTCAGAATTCAACATTTCGGGAAACATTTATTTAAATTAACCTGCATGACTTAATCCATTCAGTTCATTGGCTAAATAGTAGAAACATTTAAAGTTTGCTGTCCCCCTGGTAACCAAGAAAATAGAGCGCTTCATACACAATAGCAGATCAAAGAAACTGCAGCACTGTATGTTTCTACTGGGAACTGTTTCTGACAGATCACAGATACACAGCAACGAGCTCCTTCACTGCTAAATTACCAGCTGTTGAACTGTAGCCAACAGCAAAAATCGGGTCGTGGTGACATTTCTTTATTGTGCTAAATTAATGTTTCCATTATCTTATTTATGATCTTTGTTATTATATTGCCTCTAAGGCCACTTCCCTGATTTTACAAGGACACAGAAACTGTCAGGCGTTAAAGAATGGGGTTGAATGGCCAGCAATCAGCCTTTTGACCTTTTTCTCTGGTTCCTATTCCTCGCTTCAAATGTAGAAGGCATATTATTTGAAGCTGGCCATATAGGTCTGGCAAGGAGATGGCTCCAATGTTTGTTTGTTTGTTTGTTTGTAGTCTTATTTAGATGATCAGATAAATAACCAGAGTGGGCTTACATCTGGGACATCTGTGTCAACATTGTATGTGCTGGAAACATTTCTTTTTTCTGGTTAGACTTGCAAAGCAAATTCTAGTGGCTATCGTCATATATAATCTGTGGACTGTATTCTTATGGATAGGTAACATACACATGCAGGTGCTGGATTCCATGTTCATATCCCTGACTGAAGGACCGCGCATGCAAACAGGTGCTGTGTACATAGTTCTTGGCTAGATTTAGCTGCACACCTGGAGTTGCAAACATATAATTGGAAAGAGCATTAATGAGTTCTTTGGAAAGATATCGGGGGTTGAATTTAAACCATCCACTCTCTTCCCAAACAGCCAATCACAGATATCACCACATATCTATGCAGAACTATGTGTGCCTGAGCACTGGCTGGTGAGCATGTGTTTAACTGGATTGCTGCAAGTAAATTTCTGTCTGAAGTAGTTTTGTTATTCCTCCTATCTCCCCTCCAAAAATAATATAAACACTGGTGTGGGCTTTTGTTCTCCAGAGTGGGCAATATAAACAACATTCCTGATTGTAGGTACAATTAGTATTTGTATTGATTTTGAGGTATTTTTCATTTTCTGAAAAATTATTTCTTCCATGTTGTGTGAGGGGCTCTGTTTTTCCAATATATACCAGGAATAAATAGTTATTTTTCCTAGGAAGGTCAGCTACCTACCTACTTAGCAATAGTTGAGCCAACTGAAATGACAATCATTAGGTTGAATGCATTAACCCAAGGTCGTACTCTTTTGTGTCCATAGCACACACACAAGATTTTCAGTAGATGCAGCTTCTCCCTCCATTACAGTTATATTGTATTCATTCATTCATTCCATTAATATCCCATTTTTCCTGTAAGGAGCTCTGGGTGGCGCACATGGTTCTTCCTCTCCCCATTTTCCGTCCTCACAACAATCATGTTGTGTCTGGAGCCTAGAACCCCAGACTCCCCGGTCACAGTACAACACTTGAACCACTATACCACAGCAGCTATGAGAGAACGGGTTTCTAAAATCTTCTTTTCTGCATAACAATTAAAAGTACAGGCTCCTGACATATATTCAGCTTGAATGAGAATCATCTAATCCAGGCACGTCCAACTCTCAAGAGACTGTGGTCTACTCACAGTATAAAAATACTGACAGTGATCTACCCATTGTCATTGCCAGGAGTTGTTGAGCTTTTTTTAGGGGAGGGTTAACATTAAGGCGATCACTAAACTTGACGCCACGATTCGCCAGGGGCACCTCTGCGATTGACCAGTCGATCGCAATCAATTCTGATCCAACCGCCTGCAATGCAGAAATATGCAGCTGTCCCATTCGGGGATTGAAAATGCAACCTTGGTGTTATCAGCGCCACACTCTAACCAACTGAGCTATCTAGGCTCAGTTAAGATAGAACCAATTGCTGCAAGACAGATTTATTAACCGGCTGCCTTCCAATTTTCCCAGTGTGTTTTGAGTTTTCCCAATGAGTTTTGTTAAGAACGTAAGTAGCTACTGTGTGCCATATACTGAGTCAGATGATGTAGCTTCAGTATTGTTTCTGCTATGTTGAATGATGGTGGATTTCTAGAGTTTCATTGCTCCTCCAGATGACCTATTTATAGAGTATTCATCTTGATTTGCTTGCACAAAGCTTATGTGGAAGTTATATCTGGTCTTTATTGAGCATTCATTCAGTTTTGTTGTATGGCAGTGAGCATTCATTCTGTAGACAGAGCCGTCCTAAGGGGATCTGCCGCCCTGGCGCGGCTATCCCTCCGGCGCCCCCGCCATGCCGCCTCTCCGCCGCCTCCCTCCCGCGCTTGCCGCCCCTTGGGAGGGGGGTGGGCGAGCGGGGGGTGAGGGGCGTGGCGCTGGAGCGGCGCGGGGCTCTGCGCGCCCTTCCAGCGCTTCCGGGATGGGAGGCGAGGGCGGCCGGCTCGCGCTCCCGCGCAGCTCGCGCTCCGCGCGCAGCTGGACGGCGCGGCGCTGCTGGGCAGCTCGCGCTGCATCGGGCGGGCGGCCGGCTGCGCGCGGGAGCGCGAGCCGGCCGCCCTCGCCTCCCAGAGCCCCAGCTGGAGTGCTGGAAGGTCGCGCAAAGCCCCGCGCCGCTCCAGCGCTCCAGCTGGGGCTCTGGGAGGCGAGGGCGGGCGGCTCACAGCCCGCCCGCCGGCGCGCGAGTGCCCGTCTGCCCGTGGGGGCGGGGGCGGGTTGGGGAGGAGGAGCCCGGTATGCCGGCGGGCTCGCGGGGGCGCCCCTGGGGCGCCCAGCGCCCTGGCGCACTGCGCCACCGGCTTCTATGGATGAGACGGCTCTGTCTGTAGAATAACTCAGTTTACTCTAGAGTAAGCTGGAGGTCAGACAAAATTTTGATTCCACCTGTCATCCTACATGACCCTGAGACCTTTCTGATCAGCTGTGAAGTATTATTACGTGCTCCCATCACAGCAGGGCTAGAATGACTGTGAAATGTTCTTTTTGCCTTTTGAAATCAAGATGGGGTTGTTTCAAATAGCTTCTATTTTTAGAGACTCTTTGCCCATGCTGCATTTTGCAAAGCATATACAAGAGCAGAGGTGACTTTAGCCAGGCCTTTGAAACCTGAGTATTTTTTTTAACCAACCAATATGCTATTGATATTTTTACAGCTGTTATTATAGTAGTAGTGTGTTTCTACAGCATGTTGTACAGCACACTTTCCTGTGAAAGTGTGGGTTATAAATATTTGAATAAATAAATTTTTCCAACTTTTAATAAATTTTCATCCCTTTTAAATTTACTTTGGGTAGTATTCGACCAAGTTTTATTCAGAGTAGATTTGGTGAAATTAATGGACCTATCCTAGTCATGTTCACTAATTTTAATGGGTCTAGTTTCAGTAAAACATGTTTGAATACCACTCTTTATCACTCTTCACTTTCCTAACTCAGACCCACTGTTCTAACTCAGAGCCAATTGGCAGTAGGAGTGAGGCAGACCTGCAGAGCTACCTTCCCAACACCAGCATTGGTCCAGCTTACCTGGACAGGAGATGGAGTAGGATAGGGTGGTGGTGAGTTTGGGCTACACAGATGAACCAATGGAGCCAATCCAGTGCTGCTCCTGGTGCATCTGCCTCTCAACCATTCTGCTCCACCCCAGCACTGTCCAGGACAGCTTTAACAATACTGGTGTCCAGAGGTTGGGTCTACACCAGCAAATTAGTCATTGCTGCTAATCACTGGTTGAGCATCTCCACCCCCATCATTCTGCCTGGACACTGAGGTCCAGTGCCAAGGGCCTTCTGGTGGTTCCCTCGTTGTGAGAAGCCAAGTTACAGGGAACCAGGTAGAGGGCCTTCTCGGTAGTGGCACCTGCCCTGTGGAACGCCCTCCCGCCACATGTCAAAGAGGAAAACAACTACCAGACTTTTAGAAGATACCTGAAAGCAGCCCTGTTTAGGGAAGCTTTTAATGTTTAATAGATTATTGTAAACCGCCCAGAGTGGCTGGGGAAACCCAGCCAGATGGGCGGGGTATAAAATAATAATAATAATAATAATAATAATAATAATAATAATAATAATAATAATGTACATGAAGGTTCCGGCATACACCCTTGTGTGTTCGCATGATGCTGCAAAGAAAAATCCATGTACTGGACAAAGCCATATTGAAAAATATTTCAGCCAGAGTGTTTCTCCTTTTTTCTATCACCTGCCCTGCTTCTGTGTCCCACCAGCAAAGGAGTCTAGGCTGGTGGGCGCAAGGGACATGGCTTTCTCAGCAATGTCCCTAAGATTTGGGACTTCCGCTCCTTTGGCATACTTCAGGGAGGCTTGTAACAATATTTTTGTTTAAAAATGCTTTTAGTGAGTGGTTTCAGTGGGTAGTTGCCACTGCTTTTTGGCTGCTGTGATATATTGAAATGAATCAAATAATTTGGAGGATTTGGAAAAATTTTACTGTTGCCATAATAATTATAATGTTACATATTTGATAAAGTTTTAAATACCATAAGCCACTGTGGGGAGAGACTGTATTTTGAACAATGATGAATAATAAGTTTTCATAAACAAACAAATATTATTCACACTCTTCTAGCACTAGGGTTACACTTTGGGGGAAAGGCTGGGTAGAAACAGAGACTCCTGATGCCTTATAGAAGTGATATCTTCGCTATTCACAACATATCTAGATTCCATGTTCAATGGTGCAGATAAAATTATGTCTCTTTATAGGCTACCATATACAGGAGTGGATTTGTCAAGCTGCATTGGGATTCATTGTGTAGGTGTTTTCTTTCTTTCTTCCCCTTGTTAACTGCCATTTTACATGACTAGCTAAATCAATGGGATAGCCATCTTAGAACCGTGCGTTTAGTTGCTGTGCCCCCAAAACATTTCTAAACACCTGTGACAGCCAAAGATAACACGAGTGGTGGTGGTTTCTCTCTCTCTTCAGTTTTGCAGCTTCTCTCTCCAGCTTATCTGGAAGATGGCTCCATAGTAAGTCAATAACAAGACATCCATTCTTTTGTTGTGATTCCTACATCACAGGGGATTGGACTAGATGACCCTATGATTCTCTGATGAGAAAATCACGGGCGTAGAGCTTAATACTCCGGGTTCATGGGGGCTCAGTACTTTAGATCTTAGCTCATCACTGATAGTACCGGTAATAACATTAAGCAGAAACACAGATAGTCCTTGCCCTGTTTTCCTAAGAGACATTTCTTTTTTAGTGGTGCGCAAGACATACAACACAAAAGCTCACACTCTGCCCATATATGATGAACTATTTCTTGTACACCCATTTTCCACACTAGTTTGAGGCATGTGGCTTTTGGGAGTGAATGCTCAGAGAAGAATGCTGCAATCTGATAGCAGAATCCTTTGTGGTTGTATTTGTCCTCTTAGCTTTTGTTCTCCATGGTTTTCTTTAACCCCAAGTGCCCGCAGGCTGCACTCATGTTTAAGGGCTGTGATTTTGTCATGGTACATTCTGAGGGAAAATTAAGGATTAGTCATAGTTGGTTTTTTTGGTTTTTTAAAAAAAGTTATCAGTATTCAGCTTGTGGATGCATGCATGCACATTTCACACCAACGGACAGACAAGTGTACAATGTATATTCCACCCACCCACCAACCATGTTACTAGATTTCATTTCTAAACCAGGTTTGAGGTGCCACCTTGCAGGTATTTGCTTCCTTTGCCCTCTTAAGATTGATCTGTAGAACAATATAACTTGATGTATTAGTCCAAATGTTAAGCTGTTTTCTTACTAGCCGTGTCTCATACAGTAATCCTATATTGGTGCTTATAATATTAGCACTTGAGCATCTTTCCAGTTGAAACTTTTATTTTATTTTTGTTATATAACAAAATTTTATCCCTCATTTTATCCTCTTAACCACCCTGTGAGGCAGATTGGACTGAGAGAAGGGTAACCCAGAATGCTTTATGACGTATTGGAGACTTGAATCTGAGTCACTACAGTGAGTCTAATCACTATACTTTCTCTACCTTTATTTTGCCCTCAGAGTTTCCTTTGTTTATTTAGATAGCAGCCCATAACATTGTATCCAGGGGAAATGATTTATTTAGGATATGTAGAACTCTTTCTTTGTCTCTGTCATGCCAATGCAGGCACCTACATTATGCATGTTTGTAAGGAAACAATTTTTGCACATCTCAGTCCTCCTCTTCTCCAGAAAATGCATGATTCAATTCTGGAGAGGCCACATTGTTAGAAGAAAAACTTGACGTTTCATGTTCAGCAGTGATGCTAACATTTAACTGAGATTGCATCATTCAAATGAAATAATTGATAGTTAAATAAAGTGACTGCCTTGGCACAGGGACTTGATGTTGAGGTTTCAGAGGTTTCATCATGAAGAAGAATAGGACAGAGTGACCTCTGTGTATTATGTATCATTCTTGCTGTGGAACATTGACTGCATGTCTTTAAGCAAACGTATGCTGCAGCTGGACGAGTTTGGCAATAGGAAAGTTAAGTTTTTGGCTTTGTGGGAAGGGATGGAGGGGCATAAAATGTTTGGGTGGTTTTTTTTTTTGTTTTTTTGAAGAATATTGATAGTAGCGGATGGGAAGTATCATAATTACTTGCTGAATTATGTGAAGGTTTTGTTTCTCTTTACAAAGAGCCCATTGTGGTCATGTAAATGGCCATTTGGCCATTATGACTAAGCAAATTAAACCCTGTAGGCGTCTGTTCTTTTCAAAACAACAACAATCAAAATTGCTCTTCCTACATTTCTCGAAAGTATTGTAGACAATGATGAAGCCAATTAACCAAAAAAAAAAAAAACCACACAAAAACTGGAGTGCAACTAAGCTTTGGAAGTTTAATGTGGTTTAAGTTGCACAGCACATTAAGGGCATAATTTTGCAATACTTGGGATACAATAAAACCATAAAACCCTGCCCAGCATTGTCCCTTGTTAGAGGTGTTTTTAAACATCTGTCACCAGAGAGCAATTGCACAATTAAAAATGCCTTGGATCCAGTGTCCTTTCAATGAATGGAAGGGTTCCATCAATTTGAGGAAAAGACTATGTAGTGGAGACTCTTACTGGAGGAAGGGAGGTGGTTTTTGCTTATTCCCTCTTCCCTGTCCAGTCTCCCCTGCCACTTCCCAATGTTCCCAGTGCTCTGATTTTATCTCACTTTTCGACTAGATACAGGTAGGTAGCCGTGTTGGTCTGCCATAGTCAAAACAAAATAAAATAAAAAATTCCTTCCAGTAGCACCTTAGAGACCAAGTAAGTTTGTTCTTGGTATGAGCTTTCGTGTGCATGCACACTTCTTCAGCACACGAAAGCTCATACCAAGAAGTGTGCATGCACACGAAAGCTCATACCAAGAACAAACTTACTTGGTCTCTAAGGTGCTACTGGAAGGAATTTTTTATTTTATTTTGTTTTCAACTAGAGTACTCAGAGGGGCTAAACACAGCAGATACACCAAGTCATTCGCTCAAAAAAGCCAGCCCCATAGGAGCAGGAGCTGGCATCCATTCCAGAGGGCCGTTGGCTCTATGAGGGTCATTGAGGAGACAAGACAGTCCAATTGAAGCAGGTCCTGATGTTGCCTTTGCTCTCTTCTTCCTTTCCACAGGACAGTTGGGAGGGGCAGATCTATGGAGAGAGAGAGTTCTGGGGATTTGTAATGCTCACTTCCAATATGAAGTGAATAACAAATGCTTAGTACTTTTCCAGGTCTGATTTCACAGAGAACTGGAGAATTCTTTTCTTTCTACCCCTTCCCATGCAAACCTCCTGTATCTCAACCAAATCCACCAACTATTCCTCCAACTGACACCCAAAATTCCTGCCATCCCACCCATGCTGATCCTCTAGTAGCAATCCCTGACAAGTGGAAGAAGGAAAAAAGGCAGTCCTCAATTGATTCCCTCCAATGACTGGTATTATTCATACAGCATACCAGATACCACTAATGGTAGTGGGGGAAGACTTATTGCCAGTCTCCTAAACCAGGCACTGACCAGACCAATACCCACTTAGCTTCAGCAAGGTTGCTGTATCATGTGCCTTTGGATCACAGCTCATTTGCAGACTCTCCAGACCATTATCCCATATAAATTGGGGTTTGAAGCTGAAAGAATGATTGAGGCTTGCCTAATGATTTTGGTTATGTGTATGTGTATCTGAATCAGGGACTCCCCAGCTTACTGAACATTTTTGTAAGGTGAGGACGTAATCCAAGAGCTAGCTTTGTCAGGGTTGCTTAAACTTAAGTTTTTCTTCTCAAATAAAGCCAGAAAGTAGAGTCAGAAATGTAGTAGTGAGTAAACAATTATCTGGGGTAATCTATATCAATTACCTTTATGGTTTGGGTTTCATCCAGTTCCAACTCTGACTCAGATCATATATGCATGCATGTCATTACTTATATCCAGGGTACTTTGGCTTATCTGAAACTTTGACAACCATAATTCCAATAACTCATTCATTTACAAGATTCCCAGAGTTACACACAGCAATAATACTTAATATTAAAGTTGTTGCCCTTATAAATACACTTAAAAGTATTGTGAACAAATCAGGACAAAAAGTCAATTTCTGTTGAAAAAAATGAGTTAAGATATCCAAGTTCAACATCAGTCTCTGAGTTTTATATTTAATTTTAGAAGCCATAACTAAATGTTTTAATTTGACATTATTCTTAACATCATGCTAATTTGTTCCAGATGTTCCTACAGAGCCAAACGCTGCAATTTTTGCATAGAAAGTATGTGCATGGGTGATTTATTCCAAAAGAGCTTCTATTTTACTGCATTTTATTTCTTCTCAATGAAGCACTTAACAACATGGTTATCTTTAAGGCTTTTACTTAATCATATGGATATAATTTTTTTCAATTTACATTTTTAGTTCTTTAGTGGTGGACACGGGACGTTTCTTAAACTGGTCAGATTAAATGCACATGTCAAAAGCATCTTGTATGCAAGTCTGAAGCACTTTCTGTTGCAAAAGCCTTCATAGAAGATATAGAAGTGATTGTGGTTTGCTGCTAGGTTGTGGAATAGAGGTAAAACGACAATGAAAACGTCAATGATTCCCCCTCACCAAATATTACATAATCATATATGACAATAATGTAAGTTCACTCTTTTTATATAAAAAAGCATAGTACATTGTGAACACTTAAGACGTGGGGAAAGCAGGGCCAGAGAAAACCATACTAATTTTTTTGTCATTTCTGGGCTGATGTTCAACATTTCAATTTAAAACCTATTTCCGCTGGGTTACATTTCCAGTTTTTCTCTAATATGATCTTGGAAAACTTTGCAATTAAGCAGATATTTTTAGAGCTGCATACGAAATGTGAGAAGCTTCCAATGTGAAACCTGCCACATTTGAACATATTGTACAGCCGTTACTATACCTAGAAACACCATTTCTGAAAAATTCCAAGAATGTCATCTGGCTCTGCTCTTTGGAAATGTGGCACACATGTAATGCAGTTCATCGCAAGAAATCACCATGGGCTTGTGGGACTGTAAGAAGCTGAGGAACAACATCCAGGAGAGCTGCCCTTTCTCCCTTTCACTCTGTAGGCAGTCAGCATGATTCTGAAATTGTTTAATGCTGTGCTGAAACCTGTCCCATAAGTTCTCAAAATGTTTTCACCTGCAAAAGAGGGATCTTTTTTTTCTGCATCTTTTTTGGGGGGAGGGGGGGCACATATTTACAAGTGCTCACATGAGACATATGAGTTTCCCCCAAACTGCTCCAGAGTTTCACTGTTATCCTTAATGGGGAACCATAGGTCATAGGTGTCATTGGGAAGCCACCTGATCAGGCCATACTGTGATGCATGATATGGATCCAGCTCATAACATTTGCAAGTACTTAATATGAGATTAATTTTTATAGTCCTCTCCAACAGCTCAAGGGAATGTGGAGGAGCGCTGGGGAAATTTGCATGTCATGTCAAAGTAGCTGAGTCAAGTGATAGTTGCTCGCTGCAGACAGGCCATTTTTAAGCAACATGTGGTGAAAGACAGCTGGGATTGACAACAATAGGACTTGAACATTTGGTGATAATCAGCTCTCATTGCACTACCACAAGCGATGGAGAACTTCAGTTCAGCTTTCATTTAAATGAAATTTTGCAATGCAATTTCCCAGTCAAGTAATACGGTATGCAGAAAATGAATTTCGTTGGGTAATGTGTGACTAAAAATGCAATATTAGTGGAAATGACATACAGATTATTCATTCTATTAGGGATAATCACTTACAAAAATGTGAGTATTACAGAATATTGCATACAAAATGTATATATTAGGCAAAATTTCATACTAAAATGCTTACGAGGACTTCTTTAAAAAAAATACAAACTTACGTGGAAATGTGAAAAACTGAACTTCATATTGAGGAACTGAGAAAAACTGAAATGGACAGATTCACCCACCCCTAACTAGCTCATGGCAATGTATTTTCACTTTATCTTTATGACATCTATTCAGTACTGAATATAACTTTTTTATGCTGCCATGTCCTCAGTATCACCAAACCCTCTTGTGGATCCTCCCACATTTATTAAAAAGCTGTTCTTCACCACTTTCTGCTTTCTATGACAGGCAGAAATATTCAGAGTTCCCTAGGAATAGGCATTATTGTTGAAAAAATTCTGTGAATTGCAGCTCTCTGGGGGGAATAGGGGTCTTTTAACAACTCGCAGCCCAATTAATGAACTACAGCTCCCAGGATCCTTTGTGGGGGGAAGAGCCATGACTGTTTAAAGTGGTATGATGCTGCCTTAAATGTATAGTGTAGAATGGACCCCAGGAAAACTTGCAGTTAAAAATGAATAGATATAGTTGGAGAATAGGTGCTAAAAAGCAACACTGTAATAATGTTAAGACAGGCAGGCCCTGTTCTAGAGTAAGAATAGCTTGCCAGTAATGTGTGACCATTTGAAGAAGTATTTTCCAGAAAAACTTATTGAATAGCATAGACCATGGGTAAGCAAACTAAGGCCCTGGGGCTAGATCTGGCCCAATTGCCCGCGGATGGTCTGGGAATCAGCGTGTTTTTACATGAGTAGAATGTGTGCTTTTATTTAAAATGCATCTCTGGGTTATTTGTGGGGCATAGGATTTTGATCACACACCCCTAAAATATAGTCAGGCCCCCCACAAGGTCTGAGGGACAGTGGACCGACCCCCTGCTGAAAAAGTTTGCTGACCCCTGGCATAGACATTGTATCCATTCCAGCTATATTTCTCTTTACACACATTTCTATTTAAATAAAAATGAGTTTGCATTTAAAAGCCAACTTACCAAATTCATACCTTCCAAAATTGAAACACAGGGTTCAAAATAGGTACTACTATGAATTTTGTAGTGCAGTTACCCAGCCAAGTAACGTGCACCAATTTCATATACTAGGATATATTGGTAATCTTACTCTTTCCCTCTTGGTTGGCTTTCATTTGCCCCTTTCTTCAGTTTTGTCAAGCTTTGTTGTATAAGAAAGTATTGCAGCAGACTTTTTTCAATTAGGTTTTCCTCTTGCTTGCTGCAATAAAACTCCAGATGTTTTGGGACTTCATGGTTCTCTGGATATTCTTTTCCTTTATTTTAATTTTCTTTTGTAACATGCCACACATGTGGTATTTTGGCCTTTTAAGATGTTGTGCTATGCTAATCAGCCCACTTTTATTCTTTTTCTTTTCCCTTTGTTGCCTTTATTTTGCCTTTGGTATATCGGTTACAATACTTTGGAAACTTTTCTTAATCAAATCAGATTTAAATTAATGGGAAGGAGGTGGGAAGAGATTGCACAACTGTAAGTTCTTTTAAAAGGAGAATGTGCTGAAGATTTCCATTGCAGAAGTTCCATACTTTTCTTGCACCAAGAAGGGAGGCATACCTTAGTGGTGGAACATGTGCATTGTTTTGATGAAGTCCCAGGTTCAAAGGTGCATCTATGGTTCAAGGATCTCAGGTAGCAGAGCTGGAAAAGAATCTGGGTAGAACTATTTTCAGTTGGAGTATACAGAACTGAGACAGGCAACTGTGCAAATGCAAGTTAGCTTTGTGTACATTTATAAGTCTTTTCTGTTCCTGTATCTTAAACAGAGCCTTTGATTCATGCTGGTATGTCTTCTACCAAGTTTTGTGTCAAAACATTTGTCACAGTGGAGACATTACTTTTTAAGGGCCCATTCTTACAAATACTTCCATGAGCAGTTATAGAGATGCCAAAGGCAGCATTCATAGAAGTACAATGTTTACCTGGTTATACTATCAAAGTTACCACATCAGAAGAGAATACCAAAATAAAGTAGCTTTTCCCTTGGCAAACAGAGGAAAAAATGTAGAAAGGGATTAAGCAGATGATTAGATGAACTTCAGTGTTCAATAGGGTTTCCAGATGCCTCTTATTTTAAAGTAAGTCTCACAGTTTAGATAGCAATGCATTGCTCTAGAATAATAGAATTGCAGAGTTGGAAAGGAGCCTATGGGTCATCTAGTCCAACCCCCTGCAACGCAGGAATCTCAACTAGATCATACATGACAGGTGACCATTCAACCTCTGCTTAAAAATCTCCAAGGAAGGAGAGTCTACCACTTCCCGTGGGAACCTGTTCCATTGTTAAACAGCTGTTAGTGTCAGAAAGTTCTTCCTGATGTTTAGTAGGAATCTTTCTTGTAACTTGAATCCACTGGCTTGGGTCATAATGGGCACCTCAAATCCACAGAACTCTGTAGGGCAGATTTCTTAGTTCTATAGTAACCCTTGTTTGGAGCCACAAAGACTTCATGCCCACCCCGGTCCTGGACTCATCCAGCTGAAGTGAGGGGTCAGATATGGACCAGCACTTGGTTCCTTTGCCTCAGTTACTGGGTGCTGGATCTTGCTTTTGTCACCATTTTGTTGCCATGGCTAAATAGGACAAAAGGGGATTTGGGTGCCTCTAGTTGAAATTAGTAATATCAAGCAAACAAACACATGTTGTATTGTTTTATTACAAGAATTAAAAATCTACAGGAGACGGGATAGTCAGTAATTAATAAGCTGTTCTGTTATTTGCAGTTTACAAATGTATCCAAAGGCTTGGGTGAGAGGGTTTCCAGGCCATACTTGTATTTTGTTCCAGACTTTCAACATAGTCTTGCAAACATCTGAGCCATATGAGCTGCCTGTTGAGTCCTGTGAAATTATATTAACATGCATACATATTATGTTTACAGACTTGGGGTAGGGGGCACATGTCCTTTTAAAAAAGAGATTCTGGCATTCGAATCAGTGGTGTATATATATTTAAAAATCTTTTGAATACTATTCATGCACACATTTTCCTGTATGTATAAGGAGTAGAATGTGTGCAAACCCTAGCCCTTTAATATTTACTGTGTATTGGAAGTTTTGCAATTGCTTTGGAATAAGAAAAAACATTTCATAGTGCTCAGAAACAGCTTAGATATTTTGAGCAGACAGAAGACTTCCTATTGATAGCCATAAATGTTTTGGGAATGAAACATTTCAGGTTTTCCATCTGTAGGCTGTCTGAGATGTCAACAGCCAATATGACCTGGTGTTTCCCTTGTAGGTCTATAAATAAAAGGTAGCTTGTTTAACTGATCTTGCAGCCGAAAGCAGAGGTGTGTATTAATGAGCTTTCTCTAATGGCACACTGACTCTATTTACAGCACCGCCACTGTGAAGCCTTCTCTCTTACAGTCATAACTCATTTCCGATGAAAATGTCAGTTATTGCTCCACCTTACGGCCCAAGCTGTTTGGTTTCTAGTTGGTTTCTTCCCGTTCCCAACAACTGACAGCTATTCTAGTCATGACTGTGATTAAGTATCCTTAGGAAAGCAGTCAACATTTGATAATATATTGGCTTACGCTCTTGTTCCCACAACATGCATTTATGATGTGGTATGGGAGCAAAGAAAATGCATTTGAGCAATGATGATGTATCATATATAGATGATTGTGGCAGGCATAATGTTATGTCCTTAGAACCATTTATAATTTTGCTTCTAGTAATAGGATTTCTTAGGAAGTGCATGGCATTTTAAGTTTTTTAAAGAGGTATGTTGTCATAGAATCATAGAATTGTAGAGTTGGAAGGGAACCCCAAGAGCCATCTAGTCCAACCCCCCGCAATGCAAGAATCTCAATTAGATCATACATGACAGACAGCAATCCAACCTCTGCTTAAAAACCTATATCCCACAAAATATATTTCATACTATTTCTGCTAATGAGTAGAGGATATATTTGATGGCAGTTGTCCCCCCACCCTTCGCCCATTCACTCCCAAACACTTTTTAAGTTTTGGGATTGTTAAAAAGAAATGTAGTAGTAGTAGTAGTAGTAGTAGTAGTAATTTGTACCCCATCCATCTGACTGCGTTGCTCCACCCACTCTGGGTGGTTTCCAACAGAATATACAAAAACACGTCACACATTAAAAGCTTCCGGGTACAGGTCTGTGTTCAGGTGTCTACTGAAGGTTGTATAATTATTTATCTCTTTGACGTCTGATAGGAAGGCGTTCCACAGGGCGGGCACCACTATCAAGAAGGCCCTCTGTGTGGTTCCCTGTAACTTCACTTCTCACAATGAGGGAACCATCAGAAGATCCTTGTAGCAGGAAGAGAAAAAAAAATGAATAAGCTATTTTGTTGAAGGGTGTTTTACATGTTATATTTTTTACATTTAAGAGCTCTGGTATACAGGGGTCAATTTAGCCTGTGAATTGATGGTTTGAATTTGGTATGAAAACCCCAGCCCACTATAGAAATGGATCACCAGCTTCATAGGTATTCAATTTTATATAGTCTAGGGTGGCTGACCTGTTTTGGCCCCAGAACCAAATTGCCACCCACTCAAACCACCCAGGGGTTTCATCACGGTGGGTATGGCTACATGTATCAGATAACCATATATATAGCACATGCATTCTTGCACACACATACTCAGAGCACATAGACAAAGGGCTCCTTGAGAATGGGGGGAGGAATCAAAAGGTTCTGGTCTCAGTGCAGACCTTCCTCCTGCTAAAGTGCTAAGCAATCTCAGTACTCCACATTGACTGCTCCCCCAGCATTGCAGTGGAGATTCAAATTGCTTATGTCCTCATGGGGTATTTCTTCCCATTTTCTGGTACAACATCATTGTTAAGAGGTCTGACATCCAAGACCTCCTAGCAATGGCACCCTGGCAGAGGGAGAATGCCAGGCACCTTAATGACTGCAGAAGAGATTGCCCAATTTTGCCAGGTTACTGTAAGTGGCTTGGTGAGCCTTGGTATGTGCTGCATGTTATCATATATATGATAACATGCAAGTGATTTTTGCATCTGCAAAAAGTTAACATGTGGAATTGTACCCTAGGAGGAACAGAACTATTGTATACAGTAACAAACGTTTTTTGGGATGTAAGGCTAATGTATAAATAGCTAGGTTGGCATTGTATTCACTGTTATTGCATGCAGTGCCATGCAATGTATTTGTGAAGTGTGGCCGTTCCTAAATATGTTTACATTATGTCATAGAAGTGAAAATATGTTTATTCAAGCTGTTTTTTGCAGACGCAAAAGATTGTTACTATTATCCCAGGTGTCAGTCTTGAGAAAAAATGTGTAAGGGTGTGAGATGAAAGAATGACAGATTAATACCAGATGTCTGGGAGATATGGCTAGAAGCCTTCTAAGTTGACCGAGTGGTTCTTATTCCTACTGCTCTTTAGAAACTGTATATTAACTCCTTGTAGACATATCATATAATGTATGAAAATGACCAATAATTTCCATGATAAATAATTTGAAAGGAGCTAAAAAAAACCCAGATTTCAGCACTATTTTAGATTCTGTGAATGGTTTTAAATAGGGCTGCACTGAAAATAGAATGACATTTTCACCAAAGGTTTTAAGAGCACCTTGCATTCTATGTAAAGGCTGGAAATATTTGCCCACACTCTGAAATAGTTACCGGTATGTTTGCCCTCAATGACACCATCACACAGTTAAACCTGATTGTCTATGTGGTGTCATGTTGATTCATGATAGGCTTACAGAGAGAGCAGTAAAATTCAGGAAGCACTGCCCTTACCCTGAGCTGACTTTTTTGTTTGCCTTTAGTTGATATCAACTAAGTCTGACTGACTGACGATATGATGACATTATTTCTAAGAAAGAATGAGTTACTCAAAACAAATGGCACCGAAACAGCAGCTTAAGACTGATCAGGGAACAGACTTAAACAAGATGTAATAAAGAGAAGGTTTGCATTTCATCCCCTCCTGCCTCCTTCAATTGCTGCTGCTATTTAGGAATGCAATAACTTTCTATTCAATATCCCACCTCAAACTTGATTTAGATTTTTTCCCCAGTCTTAGTGTATGTGGGCTGTCGAAATCACCTATACTCAATAATAATAATAATAAATAAATAAATAAATAAATTATTATTTATACCCCACCCATCTGGCTGGGTTTCCCCAGCCATATAGTTCAAAATTTAATTCTGCTTTGGGAAGGTAGAGTAGAGGGTCATGGCAGGACATCTGCAAGCATTCTTGAATAATACTGTATATTTAGAATGATACTTATTACCCAGACAACTTCCAGTTTGAGTTTAGGCCTCGTCATGTGTATAAATCAACATTGGTCATCCTGATGGGTGACCTTTACTCAGAACAAGACAAAGGGAGTGTGATCTTGTTCCTTCTTCTTGACCTATGTCTGTTGATACTATTGACCATAGTATACTCCTGGATCAATTCCATGGGATGGGTCCAGTGTCCGGAGAGGAGTGTTGCAAATTATGCTCGTTGTTAATTCTCCATAATAAGTGATTAGAAGAGGCTGTGCAAGTTCCATAATGGTTGCAGTGGTGGTCTGGATGAGGGCAGTATTATTTTTACTGATAATTTTCTTTTTTAATTCTCTTTGTAAATCACTTTTGGGGTGTGTGTGTTTTTACAATCAAGTGGTGTATAAATTTTAAGAAATAAATAAAATAAATAAATTGAGTCTAGATGGAGGCTCTGTGGGTAAGCAACTCTTGTGTCCAAGAAATAGCCCAGAGTGGGATTTCACTCCTTCTGAAAGAGTAGACACAGAGTCTGGGGGCCCTTCTGGATCCAGAGGACCATGTGACCCTTGTGCTATGACTGCCTTCCAGTAGCTTCAACTGATGCAATAGCTGCATCCATTTGCAGACCAGTACAGGCACTGGTAACTTCAATATGGGATTATTGAAATGCACTCTCTGTGGAGCATCTCTTGCGGTTGTTCGAGAAGCTGCACTTAGTGCAGAATGCTGCAACATGATTCCTGACAAGAGTGAGATCCTACCAGCATATTACACCTCTACTCAAAGATCTGTACTGGCTGCTCATTTGCTATTGCGCCAAGTCCAAGGTCTTACTATTAGCATATAAAGCCCTTAACATATTGGGAGCAGTTTCCTTGCTCTCTGCTTGACTACTTTGATCTGTGGAACTTGCACTCTATACAACGTTCACTCCATAACTGCAAGGGGCTGAGCTTTCAGTGTGGCAACACCAATGGTCTGAAACTGCCCCTGCTTATTAACATTAGGCAGCCATCCTTGTTGTGCTGTTCCAGATACCTGCAAAAAAACATTTTGGTTTTGGCAAGCCTACCTGGAGGTAAACAAGTTATGCATACTTGTTCCTAGTGATTTCATTTGTATATTTAAAAATTATTTTAAATTGTTTTACATACACTGTTTTTAGATATATTTTTAATTTAAGTGGTTTATAAATTCTAAATAATGTTGTTGTTTTTTCTTAAGAAAGAAATGGCCTACACTGAAAATGTACTGTACAAAATGGAATAAAAAGAATTTTTTTTGGGGGGGGGGAGAAAGAGAGAAGGAATTACCTACACTATGCCGAATGTAGAATTAAGTTCAAGAACTGCAGTCCTTAAAAACTTATCTTTCATTTCCATTCCAAATGATTGCCCAGAAAGTCTTGGATATGTTCCTACCACATGTGCCAAAGGCAGAAAATCCAGAACAGGCTGCATGGATCTTGGGGTTGGAACACCTACGTCAGAGGGGCTTCTCTGCAACATCTGTATTTCATGGCTTTCCTCTGATCCTCTGGTGTGTCGCTGCATTGTTTTCAATGGAATTGTGCCAGCGCCAGCAACATGTTCAGCAGCTAGGGAAAAATGATGCCCGTGCACTGCATAATTAGTTACCCTAAAGGAAACAGCAGCAAAATGGCTGTCATCAAATCTTAGAGCTGGAAACAACAAAGTGGATAATCTAGCCCAGAGATTGCCAACTGGTAATCCTTGAGCCAGATGTGGCCCACAAAGCACTTTTATCTTCTGGCCCTACCAAATTTGAAACAAGAAGTCATAACTTTTTTGCCTAGAGGTTTACTTACAAAGAACATAAAATTGCTTTCAAACATTGTGACAGCTAGAGATAATTCCACACTTAAAAAAAAATTATATGTATTCATACAGTTTTAATCCCTCTGCCATTAGCTGCTCAGAAACAATAAGAGTATGTGCATTTTTTATATTTGTTTTATTGTATTGCTACCCAATGTATTTTCCAGAAGGGCAAAAGAACACAGCCAATCTGTCTCTGGAGGAGATTTTTTGAGATGCACATTTGTTCCTCAGCCCTCCCACCCAAGTCAGTAACCTCTACTACTGCTTAACTGCCAAAAACTTCTGTTCTGCAAAGTACAGGTCTAGCACCTGGGCAATGGTCTGCAGATTAGACAGCTAATTATACAGACACTGGCTCTCCTAATACATTCAAATTGCTCTTTCTGTGGTAGTACATACTGCATTAGAATACCACCAACAGAAGCTTGTTGGGCATTTTTATAGCACTCTAAAGAAAGACGGTTCCACTAGGTAGCTTGTCCCAATGCTTAATTTTAATAGCAGCTGCCACATTTTTAGAGACTGAAATAAATTCCAGAGATTACCAAAAAAACCCTGGTTCCAGTCTGGAACCCTGATACTCTCACTGAATGTACAACTAATTCTTCAGTCTTGTAAAATTGAGTGGAAGGTGGCAGCAACAGAAAACAGAATTAAGGCTGCAATGCTATAATCATTTTCACAGAAGTCCCATTGAAAGCAATAGGGCTGAGTAGACATGTAGACACTGTAAAAATGCTAAATTTGTGAGGGTGTTTAGAAAGGAGAAAGGGGAAGGCTTAGTATAACAGAGTAAAAATGAGAGGGCTATAGACAGGAGTTGTGTGTTTTCAGAGTTCTGTCATCCCCAAATGGACTTAGAAAATGTCATGTTTGCCAAAGCTACTCTTAATTAAATGGACAGCTGCACAGTTGTTGGACAGTAAACTTAACAAAACTTAGATCTCAGGTTGCATTTTTCTTTTTTGAAGTTGTTTGCTAAAATATGTGTTCTAGTTTCTAGACCTTTAGCATTTATTTATTTTATTTACTTTTTACCTGGAACCGAAATCTTCCAAGCTTCATTGGCACCTAGAAAGACACCAAATATTCCAAGGGGGGATTCCCTAGCAGCCAAATAAAATTTCTGAGTCACAGGTCACTTATTTCTTGTTTTAAGGTGACTACTCTTGAGAAGAAAGTTGCCCGTTGATGCACATAACATTTCACTGTGCATTTATCCATAAAGCTAAGTCTGTCACATAGACCAAATAACATGTAACAGCAAAGGGCAGCAAAAATGTAAAGGTCTTGTTACCTGTCATCCCCCTATGGTATATATTGAGATTCTATTCTATGTAATTTTCTCTCCAATTTGAGGATCACTTCATGTGGACAAGGCTTCCTCAAGTGTAGAGAAGTGTAGGCACACCTGGTCAAGAAAAAATAGATGTTGGGATTTATTTATTTATTGTATGAATATGGCATCTCTTAAATCATATAGATTCACAAGGTAGCTAGAAATATATGATCACAATAAATGAGAGCAGTTAAAACAACGAGAACAATTAAAAAGTACAATTTTAAAACCCTTCTTATAATCCCGCCACCCTCACAGGCACACACAGGAAGGGACTTTTCAATGGATGCTCCCAGAATTTGGAACTCTATTCCTAGAGAAGCTAGATTGGCTCCATCCTTGTAGTCCTCCTGCTGGCAGGTTTTTCCCCCCCTTGGAACACCCACTTTTCTCCGTTCACAGAGTTGGGTTGTTGAGGTTGCCCTCAGGCATCTTTGTAACCAGCCAGCTCCAGCAACTTAAAACCTATGTCAACCAGCAGTTAAGAAGCTAATAACAATCACAACGTATTTACAGTGTTGCGGACAGAATGTAATAAAATACAACTTTTTCACCAGTGTGCCACTAGCTGGTGGATTATCTAAGAAAACTAAGAGTCTAGTTGGCACACTGAAAACAACAACCACTACCACAAATTCCTCCAGACCTCTTTCCCCACAAATTCACTTGTAAGTTGCATGCCAAAGGAAGGGCCGTAGCCTTTCTTCATAGCCAAAGACATCAAGAAGCTTCAGAACTGGTAGGGTCTATCACTGCTCATACCAGGAAAAGCATCACTGTGGGTGACACAATGACAGAAAATCACAGAGTTGATGTGCTTCATATAAAATTTTTTGTCCTATACATGCAGTTGTGAAGTGTGATTGTGCATCTGCCACGCAAAGAGCAGGTGCTATAATTGCAGGGTCTGTGAGTTTTGTTGTTGTTGTTGTTACACGTAACTCACAATGCACTTTCATTTTACTTTTGTGTCTATGTGGCATTATTTTTTTGATTGGTGTTTAGAAAACTGGAGGTCAGTTACACCCACACACTGTTGTTGTAGATTTATGTACATTACATTGTGGGGTATTATTGTTAACTCAAGTGATTATTGTGCAACTACTGTTTACTAGAAAAGCGATGTTCGAAATGAAATCATATATTATTATTTTTAAAAGCCTTGCAAATGGTTTTATGCTGAATACTTTCCACCAAGCATTTTATTTGTATAGCTTTCTCTGGGTACATTAGACACCAAAACCAGATTGAGACAGTCAGTTTTGCTATTGAAAAGTAATTTCTCTGTTTTGTTGGTGGCAGCCAATGATCTGATCTTCACAGTAGCTCTTGTTCCAATACTTCATGCTGTTCACAACATTGAAGAGAACTCTTCCTATGCCGCTGAAAACTTGTTCTTTCTTATTGCTTAAGCTCCTTTACTTAAACAGTCTCTAGAAGCCTTAACACTGTGTACATAGAAGAATACAGTATTACCGACCCCTACGCCATGCATAATGATGGATTAAGACAGCGGAGCGAAATCTGTTTCATCCATAAACTTCAGCAGATGTTCTGAATTCTGGTTGATTTGTTGCATGTCCAGTTTGGATTGTTTTTTCAAACACTGTACTCATTATAGCAGGATATGGTTTATTTAATAAAGCTTTACAGAGTTTTTTTATGGCTTTATTGCAGTTTGAAGGGTGCAACAAAGCATTTTCTCGACTTGAAAACCTTAAGATTCACCTGCGGAGTCACACGGGTGAGAAGCCTTATCTTTGTCAGCATCCTGGCTGCCAGAAAGCTTTCAGCAACTCTAGCGACCGGGCTAAGCATCAGCGAACACACCTGGATACTGTAAGCATCACATTATTCTATATGACGCTATATATAGTGCATCCTTTGTAACAGGACCTTTCCTGAAACCAGCACAGCCATAGAATCATAGAATTGTAGAGTTGGAAGGGATCCTGAGGATCATTTAGTCCAACCCCCTGCAATGCAGGAATATGCAGCTGTCCCATATGGGGATCGAACCTAGAACGTTGGCATTATCAGCATGCGCTCAGTCTATTCCTGTGTGCTACAATGTGTTTTTAGAAATAAAAAGGGGGAATTATTATTATCCTATCAATAGGTTCTCCATGGGCTTTATTTTATTTATAAAAAATATTCATCAAAACTGACTTCAGGGTACTTTACAATAATTAAAAATACGAGGTCATCATTAAAATGCAACACAGAGAGCAACATTGGCACACAACAGATAAAGGAGCCAGCAGAAATATTTAAAATGCCTTAGAATTATTTTTGCTCTTTAAGGTTTTGCCTAGCACCTAAAAACAACAGTGTTGGTGCCTTGCATGTCTCCTTGTGGAGGGCATTCTACAACTGGGACATCAGTGCCAAAATAGTTATCTGTCTAGGAGGGATTTGGCAAATACTAAGGCTTGGCATAAGGGGTCGGCATCATCAGGCACTTGCCAGAACCTTGAGTCCTCTGAAGGGCCCACCAACCCCCCCCCCATCCCATCTTAAGGTAGGCTGGTGCTAGCAGCAATAGAAAAGCAGTAATGTAATAGGAAATCACCCTTTTAATTCCCTCACACTGTCTTCAGGGCCTGACAGAGTGTTCCAAAGGTATTGTGAGGAAATTAAAATGGCAGGCTCCAGCAGCTCAACGAGCTTCTTTGTTACTCGTGCCCACCGGCTTCAGGATAAGGAGGCCAGAGTTTCCATTGCTTAAAGGGGGAAGGCTTCACTGTCTGCTTCTACACTGCCAAAGGCCTCACCAAACTTGACATCATCAGCCCTGTAGATCACCTTAAAGTCAGGCAGGTTGCTACAAGAGTGAGCAACCCTTCAGATTGTCAAGACCTAGTAAACAGCATGACTTTGAACTGAAATTGGAAGCATGTTGGCTGGTAGTGAAGAAAGGTTTTTTTTTTAAGATTGGACAGAAATGGTCTGAACAAACTGCCCCGGTCAAAATACTGGTAGTTCTGGACTATCTTCACAGGCAGCTCCAGTGATTCATACTGGAGCCTACCAGAGCATGGATAACCATGGGCAGACTATCTTTATCCTAGAGAGCTCACAACTGGCACACTGGCTGTAACTACTGAAAGGCACTTGGCACTAATGAGGGCCTTTTAGGGGTTACTATTGACCACCCCTTCCACAATCCCAACTGAAGCAGACTTCAGAAGCAATTAACAATTTTTTAAAAGTCCTAAGACTTCATGTCAGCATTCCCTAAGCTGGCACCATATGTTTTGGACTCCAACTCCTATCATCCCAGCCAGCATGACAAAAGATCAGGGCAGATGAGAGTTTTAGTCTAAAACACCTGGAGAGCACCAGGTTGGGAAAGGCTACTTTGTATTGTGACAATATATTGTCATTACTAAGCTCCCTACCCCAACAGCACTTACAGCCTCCTTTATGTAAGGTGGTATAATGCTTGATTTTGCTGTCCTAGCGTTTTCAGTGCTGTAGTAAAACATCATTAATTCAGATAGCCCACGGTACTTCCAAGAGTATTTGGGACCCATTGCACTATATGTTAAGGCGGTATTATACCACTTCAAACAATCATGGCTTCCTCCCAATAAGGGTGCTGAGAGTTGCTAGGACGCCCCCATTCCTGTCACAGAGCTGCAGAGTTAAATGTATTGTTTAAATGCATAGTGCAGGTGGAGCCTTGGATAGTGATAAACAGATACAATGTAAATAGGGTTATATCGACTTCAGCAAACTACCACAAACTATTCAATTAATTAGAATTTCTAGAGATTTCTAAGTTATTACAGTTTGGATAATATCTATTTTACTATACAGTACTGTCCAGATCATGTTAGCCTTTACTAGTGTCAACCCACCCATGAAAGCAAAGCAGACTCCTTAGGTCACCTAAGCTCCTGGGCCAAAGCTCATAAAGAATAACAGCAAGAGTCCTTCCTTTGTCTTTTTGAAAGAGGTGAATATGTGGTTTAACGTTTGGCCGGGTGTTTATGGGGCAGAAACCTGGCGGTTAATTGATATTTACTTTTAAAGCAGCTACACATTTCAGACAGTACAGCATTAAGGAATGTGTAATGTACATTATGCCCTCCAAAAACAAACAAGCCAGTCAGTCACATTTTCCAAACCCAAGCACACTTACAATAACAATGTTTTATTTATTTGAAAGTCAGCTTTAGAGATTTGAATTTGTAATTACTTCTAAAATGTGGCTCTTTTGAAATTTAATATGCTGTATAGGATGCACCTTTTTGAAGTTGTAACGGCTTGACGTTAATGTAAGTGGAATGAGGTGGAAGGGCAGACTAACTTGGCTCACAGAAATAATTTTGTAGAGTTCGGGGTACATACAGAACCAAGTCCCTCTCTGCCGCCTTGTTTTTTTGTATGGGTGCTGTTGCACATCGTTTTGTAGATTTCATGGTACACCAGAACCAAGTCTCTCTCTGTCTCCTTATATCTTGTTACATGGGTGTTATTGCAAAGAGCTCCTTTAACTTTCTATTCTCTTTTTCCTTCCTTCTTTTTCTTTACTTTTTCTCCCATATCTGTCTTTACTCTCTGAAATATTCATAATCAGCAAAAAGGTACAGTAATAATTTTGACTAACCTTTTCTTAGTGCTGTAGCTTAGTTTTCTAAGCATTCTTTAAAAAAATTTTTTTTTGCTGCATTCACAGCCTGCATACGCCAGCATTCATTTTCTTATATATTTTCACCTAATTATTTAATCAATAATTTTAGATTTGTTTTCTTTTGCCTTTTTAACATAGATCTAAGTAATTAGAATGTGTCTTGCATGCTGGTGTTTAATGTTCCAAATGCATGAAACAGAAGATCTGCAGTTCGCAGAGCAAACTCTGATCCCTTTTAATATGCCTGCTGTGTAACTGAATCCTGTGTGAAAGTGAGATTGAAAAGGTTTGGACTAGTATGGATGGACTTTTTCTGATCTAGTTTCCCCCATCCTTAATAATGTGTTACTATAGCTGGGAAAATACTCTGCCCAGTTAATTCCACTAAGGAATTGTTTAATGGTTTCCATCATCCTTCCTCAAATTTCGGTTCTCTGTGTGTTCCAGGCACTTTCAATAAATTGACTTTCATATGTAAGTTTCTGGGTACGTATCAGGTTAGCCTTTGGAGCTTTGAGATGGTGAATGATCTTATTATTCCTTTGGAAATATCCTGCTGGTACAAGGAGCAGGACTACTTATTCCTCTGGAGGCGCCTACAAAGAAAAAGGATTTATATGGACTGCTTAGTTCTTATTGAATGCATGTGGAAGTGATTTGAGATTCCGAATGCAGGTCAATCTGTCATTTATCTTCTCTGAAAGGAGAATCTGTAAATAATTACGAAGACCTGTTAGAATGTGCTGGTTTGATCGAATAACAGATTATTAGGTTAGGGTTAAGTCTAGGGCTGTCCTGGAAACTGGATTAGAATCTACCTTTTAAAGAAGAGATAAGATGACTGCTTTTATAGTGCTGGAAAGATTTACTACCAATGTTGTAAACCAGAATTGTTAAATTTTGTCCAAAAGAAGGAACAGAGCTTTGTCGTAGAGCAGGAGGAATCAATTTGGTGCCTGCCAGGTGTTTTAGACTACAACTCCCGTGATATCTGTTGGCCATGCTGGCTGGGGATGATGGGAGCCATAGTTCAAAACATCTGGAGGGCACCGTGTTGACTGCCCCTGAAAATGAAAAGATTGTAGAATTGCACTGGATTGTCCTAATGCCATATTGTCTAGCCATATTATACCTCTGATATGTCAACTCAGCCAGCTAGGTTGTAGGATGATAAATGCACAGAGATCAGCAGTGAGCAAACTTCCTTAGAAAATGAGGCTACTCTGATATTTGAAATAAATCTTCAGAATGGTTGTGCCCATGTGGGTGCCCCTAGGATTGTGCAGCGTTTCTGATGGGCTGTTGGTCTGATGTGTTGTCACAAAAGTATTATGTAGGGGTTGTCCACAGGGGCACAGCAGGATGTGTGGTTGTAAAGACTTGCGGGGGAAATGTTGGCAATACTGTACTGTATTTCTTCAGTAGTTGTGGACACTGGACAGAGGAAGTGCCTCTTAAATTTAATAAAAAGGATGGACATATAAAGAAAGTATCATTTAGTTGTTAGGCATCGTGGCATTTTCAAGACCTGATGTAATTTTCTCCATTGCAGTTTCATCTAGTACACCTTATCCAAAAACATTAAGTACCCAGATGTGTAAAGTGCTTCAAGCATTTGGACTAAGTCCAGAATAAAAGCGATTACTGCAGCAGATCTGGATGTACTACCTCTGGTTCTTTGCCAGGCCTGTTATACACAGTTATGCTTGCTCAAGTAGCATTTTCAAGCTGAGCAAAGCAACTAGAGGCTTCATAACTTGTTTGCACATCACCAACTATCCCTAAATATTTCATGTTCTGAACATAACAGTTCATACCTTTAGGATAATGTTTCCAATACAGACATTCTTCCATGTTATCTTTTCCCCTCCCCTTTCCTCTCCACATGCTTACAGAAACCATATGCCTGCCAGATTCCCGGGTGCTCCAAGCGCTATACTGACCCAAGTTCCCTCCGAAAGCATGTGAAAGCTCATTCTGCCAAAGAACAACAGGTGCGTAAAAAGGTAAGACCATTAGTCCAAAAAGGCAGACAATTCCAAATGAATGTTTACCTGAAGTGTTTCATTGAACGTCATAGGGCAATTCTTAGTTCACCCTGTCAAATAATCAACCATCGTCAGGATATACACCCAATTTCTGTACTGTACCAAAATCTGCTGAAATCTGTAATAAATAAAGTTGAGGCCTGTTTAATCCCAAAATAGTTTTAATGTGTTTACTGCTACTTCATCATTCGTTGACCCCACTGTCCTCAGCTTCACTGCTCTTGGACCTGCAACTGAGAGGTCATAAGAAGCTGCTTTATACCTGGGCTTGGTCCACTCAGCTTAGCATTGCCCATTGGCTGCAGCTTTCAAGTTTTTTAGGCAGAAATCTTTCCAGGATCGAACATGGAATCTTCTGCATGCAGCTTCACAACATGCCACAACCTGTCCCCTGTGCATTCAATTCCTGCCTTTTTTCAGGCAACGGTACATCAGTGAGCTCTAAAATTCTTTTAAGAGAACAAAATGAAGTAGTTATTTAGTAGTAGTTTAAACTTTTATTGGCTGCAGCTGCTGACTGTGATCCAGAATTTTCAATCTTTGTATGTGAAAAAACAAACTGCCTGCAGGATGGAAAGCTAAACTGATTTGCCTGGATCTTTTAGTTTAGAATAACTGAGCCCAAGGGAAGGCGGAATGCAAAACTGTAAACTTCAAAACAATAACCATTTATTAATGGTCACAACAGAGGATGGCTGTTTCTGTGTAATTTGAGCCTTGTGTTATGACAAAAGCTTGGCAACATCAGCATGTTTGAATGAGAATTAGAAATGCTTTTCTTTCTTAATTCTCTTCTCCTGCTGTTTTTAATATGATCAACATTGTGGTTTGCAAAGAGCATGCTTCGGACACTTTTGCCAGTGCATTCATTTACATGGAAAACAGCTGCCATATCAGCAGTACCTCTTGCACATTACTAACAGCCCGCCATTTTGTCAGCTCTAATCTGATAAGTGCAAACACTTTTCCTCCCCTATCAAATACCTTTCCAACCACTGCAGTTACAAAAGTGATGCAATCCTTTCAAGAGAAGGAACCCAAGATACTAGAGGGGAATATGCAGCCAAATTACTCCATAAAATTGTGAGGAGCACAAGGGTACATTATGTTTCTGAGAAAAAAGATGCTGCTGGTCTAAGATCAGCATGCTTAATTTCTGTGTGCAAGAAAACCCAAATGATTTCTAATTAGAAGCACTAAGCACCTAATATATCTTCAATTACTCTAGTCCTGGAAACAATGACATTTTGTTTCTTCCTTATATATGTAGGCTATAAGCAAAAAAGCATATGCATCCAATTAACTGCACTTTAGTTCTGCACTTTGAAATGAAAATCTCTTTGTTTTATCCTTCCCGTTTAGTTACACTCGTGCTCTGATGCTGAACAAGACATACTAAGTGAGTGCTTAGCCATGCAGCAACTCCACCCTTCTTCACAACACATTTTGGATGGCAAGTGTGGGCGATCAATGGGCCACCATGATCTAATAACAGGTAGGAACATTTCTCAAAGATACATTATAGCATGCACCATCCAGTCTGGTGCCCACAGGACCAAGATTCAAATCCCCACCTAGCCACAAAGCTTATCAGGTAGGCAAAGGCAAAGGCACTATCCCTTGGTCCATCTTGCCACACAAGGTTGTTGTAAGGCTGAAATAATACACTGAAGTTCATGGGGAGAGAATGTGACATAGCAAATAAATACAATTTTGAAATCTGAGGTGTTGAAAAAGTTTCCATACTGTACATTCAAAGTAGAACCAGTGCTCCCCCCCCCCCATGGGGCACTCAAGGGTACGCATTACTAACACCTCTCTTTTTGTTGTTAAAAAGTGTGACACTTACTGTAACAACTTCAAGTTGATTACGGCACCTATTTTTCTAGAAAAAAAGTACTGATAGGACTAAATGCATTGGCTGATAACTATGCATTGTTGCAAGTAAAATATGCAGATAATTAGAAGTTGGCTTGAAATGAGTCTTCTCAAAGAGTGCTTACAGCTGATGTGTATTTTTTGTTCAAACATGTTCCTGATTATTTTTCCAACAGTCCATAATGGATAGTTCATGTTTATGGTACCCATGTGAATTGGCCATCAGACAAATTTTCTGCCGTTGCCAGTCGAGCACCTATGTAATTTTAGATCCTGGATTTAATGCGACATCCTTTCAGGCTGTCCTGTATACCACTGAATTACAAAGCACACAATTAACATTTGTCTTTTCCCCACTCCCCAAGCACCATACTATGCTTTCCAACTGCTTCTACATTCCTGATGCGTAAGAGCACAAAAACAGTGTGCCAGCCTTGATTAAAAGAAATATTTTGAGCATGTGCAGTTTTGCATTTTAAACTTGCGTAAATAATTTTTAAAAAGAATAAAAATTACCAGGCCTTTGGGTAATTAACACTCTATTGCATTTTAAATGTGTTTTGGGGGAGTGGGGGTTATTGGTTTGTTTGTTTTTGTTTTATTGTATATTTTGTGTTCTCATTTTGTTGTGAACCATCCTGTGATCTTCAGATGAAGAGCGGTATTGAAATTTAATAAATAATAATAGTAATAAATCCTGGCACCATCATGACTACAATGATAAAATGAAGTTTGTGTCTACTACCATTGCTGCCATACATATTCATTTGTGAATAAGCACCATTTGTTGTAGAAAAGGGTAATCTAAAAAAATAATAAAATCAACATCTGTAACCATATGAATACTTAGACAACCACCCCCTGTATATGTGTGGGTGGGTGTACTCACCTACACACTGGGTCTGGTTGCCAATGTCTCCATCATCTGCCACTCTCAGGATTGTCATTGGGCTGGTCCTGGTTTTTGGCTTGGAAGTCCAGTCCTAGTGCAACACTGGCCATTATGCCATGTATTTAAGTAAAGGCTCCCTGGAGATGTGGAGCAGGGAGCTTTCAATTTGTAACTGTTTGCTTAAGAAACAGGCTTATTCATTATTTATGTCATAAATTTTGATAGTGCTAAAACTGAAACCATAGTTTCTTTGTTCGTAGTGGTTTAGGCCTTCTCTCTCAGTAAGTTGTATCAACAGAAAAACATGCCTTGTTTGTTTGTTTAAAGTTGATAACAAAATAGAAAAATAAATTTCCCAGTCTTCATTTCAAAGAAGCTGTTTATCTAGGACCTCATCGGCAACACTATTATAATTAGTTTTGTTTTGGGGCACTCAGCTAGTCAATATTTTTTTGAAACATTAACCACAATATTTTTAGAATCAACATTTTAAAACTGATTTAAATGAGGTGCATCATTTAAGTCCTGATTTTTTTTTTAAAAAAAAAACCTCTTGTATTTCACGTAGGCACAGTTTCTTGTCACAAGTTGTTGTGACTATTATTGGTTGTTGTGGTAGTAGTTCTATATTTAATGAGTCATAAGCAAACAAGAGAGATCCCTGCCCCAAGGACCCTACTATGTGGAAGAGTCCGAGAGATAAAGAGTCAAAGAGGTGAATAGGTAAGAAAGGGAGATATCAGGGGGTGGAAAGGTGCAAGTGGAGTTGTGCATGCTTAAGCTTAGTTTTAGGTTCAGGACATGACTAAGGGGTTAAGTTAACACTTCAGCTAAATGAAAAACAGTGAGTTATAGCCTTGTAGGTGGGTCCAGTGGTACTATGGGTGGGATGCCAAGCTGCCAGTAAATGTATAAGATAGAGCACAAAGCACTAAAGACTTTCTTCTTCCAAGTTAGTAATTGGAACCAACAGGTGGGTCTCAAGCAGAGGTAGAATTCCATTGGTAGGAGCTTTAATAAAATGTTTGGGAATTGAAATTCCTGTGTAGTGTACATAGTAGACTACACATGCTTCAAAAAGTAATGTGCAAGTCAAATTCACCATATAAAGCTTCCCTTTATTCTGCTTGAAAATACTTGTTTATGCTGGGCCGTTCTGTCAAAGAAACCACAGCATTAAGGTACAGTACAGAGTGCTGTGCCACTGGGATTACTTGGATTACCAAGAACCTTTCCACCTAAACTAAGGCAGCAGCATATTTAAAATATGTCAAGGATGAAAGTGAACATACAGATATGAATCATTTTTCAAGCCTCCTATCCCTTGTGCCAAACTTCAAAGCAACCTGCCTGTGCTTGGACTAGAAGTAGAGAATATCTGAGACGAATGCTCTCTGTAATCACAATACATGGTCATTACAATTCTACATTTTAAAAAAGTACTAATGTGGTGCTTTAGCATAACGTTGAAACCTCAATCTACTATTTATGAAAATGCTCAGGAACATAAGATCCTTGCTGAGTCAAGCTGGGGATCCCTCTAAACCAAGATGTCCCATCCCTGTGGTATATGAACTCAGCTCTATCAGATCCAAGTGCAACCATCCTCTGGGCCATACTGACTTCTGTTGTGAGGCAGATGATGGACGAATCTGTAGGTCAAGTAGCGCCATGCATGCAGAAGAATCTCTTGCTCACTCTCTTTTGGCATTTCTTCTAGCTCTATATTTTCTGCACCTTTTTTGGTTTTGTTTTTTTGCTGCAGTTACTTGGCAGAAACCCCAAAAAGCCCTTATCCCAGATGGTCTGCAGTGCTAGTTTAGTAACAGATGTTAGTGCTAAAGGTTAAACCATTTAGATTTTGATGGATGGCATGTATTTATAAACCGAAGTGGTTAATGTGTTAAGAAGCCCAAGGTACTCCCTTCCATGCTGAGGTATATAGTAGGAAGACAGCATTTATAGAGCTTATGTGCAGTACATTGCACCTTGGCGACTATTCCTCCCTTGAATGTACATTAAGGGACTGAAACAACTCAATGGTTTCATGCTTTAGGATCTGTCCAGGGAGACCTTTGCTTTTATGAAAGTGCACAGCTTTCCAGGATGTGCAAATAGGAATTTGTACAGAATGCAGGGTAGAGTATTTTTTCATCAAACCAACAGACACTTCACTGACTTCAGTGCATACACTATTCTGTGGCCATGGTGATGTTCTCCATACAGACATGTCCTAAAATGTCTACTCTTTGGAGACCAGTTATCAATCAGTGATGGAATGTGAGCAAAAAAGCCCAAGCTCATACTAGACTTACATACAATTTTGAGAAACTTCTCCAACACTTTTCAGATGTGAATTTGCACAGAGCAATAGCATGGTGGTGGTAGTCTGTACTCCATATCCAATGCATACTCATTAGAATGTCTCAGCAGAGCCTTGTGTATGCAGCTCCATGTGTAGAGGGCTCTACCCACACACATGTGAGCTTTCAAAAGGTATTTTAATGCATGTAGGTAGGGGGTGAAGCTGCCACTGTGATGCCACCCCCGTTCTCTTACTCATTCAGTGTACAAATTCATATCTGAAAAGGGCTCATGTGTCTTCCTTATACTCATGTCTCTTCCTTATACAGGTATATGCTACTACAGGAATCTGGAGTTCCCTACAGTGGGTACCCATATCAAACTTGGTACGTGTTTCAATGTTAAATGCTATGCAGTTGCAAAAGCACTACTCAAATCATATCACCCTCAATTGCTGTACAAAAATATGGAACAACTGCCTAGGACCAGTTGGGAAGAAGTAACTGAGTTCTCCTATTGAGCATCCGGTTTTAGATACTGTATATGTGCCAGTTGCTAGGGATTAACACAAAATGGTAACCAATGGTACCTGTCTGGCCACTGACCACAAATTATTGGGGTAGGTAGATCATTGCTCTGCCACAGAATGATGTTTAGACTTAGTCATGTTTACAACAGAGCCATTGAAACACATGAAGCTTAAGTTAGTCTAACTGAAGTCCTATTGATTTCAGTGCGTCTAACCTAAGTCTGGATCCCAAACCTTAATGCTTAGTCAGGATAATTTTGTGATGTCCAAAAGCAGCCAGAAAATGCATTTCATGCTGGAAAGGTCAAATTTGTCAACCTGTGCAGAATTAGTTGTGCTTACGCCCATTATTTCAATGGTTTTAAAGCCAAATGTAATGTGACTTTAAATCACATGTTTTGCACTCGAGTATTATGCTATATGTGGAGGCCCTGGTCTGAACTGAAACAGCAGTGGCAGGAAAAGGAAAAGCCCCCTACCCCCCATGTTAAGGTCTTGGCTCCAACTCTGGCTGTTCATGAAAGAAAAACCTGAATTAGGAGAATGTACCCGGTAATTCTGTTCATGTGATTAAGCTGCTAAATCTAGATCCAAATAGAGCTTTTTGCTGCCTGAAATCAATAGTTATGTGATTTCATTTTGTGTTCTCCACATGAATACTGATAGTCCTTTCATCTGTCACAAACTTGCAATATCCAAATGTTTGGACTTTGGGACAATACAGGTTCCTCTGAGGGAATAGCTCTTTCCATTTCTCTTCCAGGAGACCTATTTTGTCCAAACATTGAAACAGTTGGATTTTTCTTCCTCTTCTGTCATATTAAATGAGTTATTAATACAATCTGAGTTCCAGTCAAATAATTAAAGTAGCAGCTATGTGGTGTCTAGCAATGATGTGTTACATCTTTTTAAATGTCATCTGAATGTCACTTACATGAATTCAGCAACCAAAGACTGTGCCAAAAGGAAATTATAACACCCTGAAACCACACAGATATATAAATGAAAGCAGAGGTAGAATCAATGATACTGTCTGCAGAGAATAAGTGATAGAACAATATTTTCCCAACTGTTAGTAATAGGTTGTCATATATTCCCCAGAGGGACTTTCACATAACACAAGATGGGTCTTGTGGTTTGGAGGCCTTCTTGTAAAAACATGGATGTGTGCAGCTAGCTCACTCAGTTTAAATACAAATCCTATATCAGCCTGTTCCAAAATAACTGAAGTTAATGAGAAAGTAAAATTGTGGATAGTATCAAGCCAGACCAAAAAAGGTCATGAAGTTAAACAAGCCACCAGCACTGGTAGCAGACACAAGCATCAACCTCACACTCAAGGTCACCATCAACTCAGATTGTTGCAGCCAACCAAATGCTGGGCTCTTCTTCTCCACCAGAAATGTAGTCTGCTTCATCTCATGCTCTGTTAGCCAACGTATCATGCTCGAGCTGCTAACCCTTGGCTGAGAGCTGTGGGATAAGAGCCCTTTTGCTAATGCCCTTGCCAGGCATGAGGTTTAAGTATGATACATGAAGATCTGGGAGAAAGGGGAGGGTAGTCTTCCCTGCTGAATCTCTTTCTACTAACACACTAGCCCCACTTTCACTTATTCATGCTGATATAATTTATTTATTGGGCTCAGGAGTGTAACATGCTACATCACTGAAACTGCACCTGTCCTTCCTAACAGGAGTATATGTTTATAATACATAGTACTTGAACAAAGTATTTGTTCTCTTTGCTACCTGGAAGGATCATTATGCAGATGGGGGCGGGGAAGAGAACAGCCATTGGTTCTATCTCACCGAGGCATTGTTGTAAATCTGTTGGGGGATACATTTGCAGAAAAAATATGTTGTGAAGTGCACAACTCCCTGAAACCAGGAAAAAGCCAGGGCACAGACACCTTATTCTGTTCCCTACTCTTCTCCACCCACCTCACTTTCAGTTCAAACAGTAATGTTTATCAGCATGTTTCTCAGGTATACGCATGACCGTGTGAAACTGCCTGGAAAATTCAGAGCTCATCTTACTTAGGAATTGGCAAGAGCTGAAGGGATGCATCTCAGGAAGAGACTCAGGCTACATATAAACATACATAAAAATAGGAATTGGTTGTTGTTTTTTTACCCACTGTGGCATGAGCCCAGCTTTCCTCATCCTACTTTCAGATGGCATACATTCCTGTCTCCACAACGAATGCTGACTTTCTTACAGGTTTGGTTTCTCCCCTCATGTTTCTGCCTTTGTTGTTATTGCTGTACAAAATGTTGTTTATATGGTTATACATTTATACAACCATATGGCATCTGAATTTGTTTCATTTCTATGTTTGTTTGCTTCCTTGCTTGTTTGTTCAGAAATGTGAAAAGCTGCTCCAGGGTGAGGTGTGCTTATTTACATTTCCTTTTGTTTCTACAGCTTGGTATGTTCTCATGTCTCCTATGAATGTAAATCTTAAAGCCTATACCTGAGAATGTCAATACTAGTACTACTTAAGAAAATAAAGTAGTATGAATATACTGTAGTAAAAAGATGTTTTAATGCTCCTGTTCATTGCCTGACACTGATTAGCTAGCCCTGGAGGGACCATTGTCAAAGACAATTGCAGAGGTGCACATGTTTCTAGATAAAGCAAATCATGGCAGGGACCTAGCCTGGCAACATCTGTTTTGAAACATCTGCCCTAAGGAGAGGTTAAACAAAAGTTTACATTTTTCAGGGCTGAGCTTCTTCACTGGCAACTTTTCTCTTTCCTCCTTAGGCATGTACACAGGTTCCAGCACTAACCACAATGGACCATCACCTGGTCTCCTGCCACCATCTCATGAAGTATCTGCAAAACAACATATGCTTGAGTCCGCCCTCACCAGTGCACACCATCATGTATCACCCATAGAAAGCACCAGAGAAGGGTATGTTGTCTAGGAATTTGTTTTCAATGCAGTCCAATGTTTGACAGATGAATGTGTGTTGATGCGTGTATGCAGTTGTGTGCATACAGCCTCCAGTTGCAGGTAAAGATATTTGGATTGTGGAAATAGCACCCCACTGACATTAGAGCAGTGTGGAGTGTTTTTCTCTGCAGGGCTACAGCCCCTCCATTCCATTCTCCCTCCCCACAACAGTCTGTCAGCATTCTGTGCCCACTGAGCATGCTCTCCTCTTGGTGGGCTGTTTGCAGGCTCCTTTCTCCAGGTGGGTTTTTGAGGGAACATATTTGTGCACATTAGAATATTTATTATCTCCACTGATTTCTAGGTGCAGTTCTGACTTTCCACCCTGGGAACGTTTTAAAATGGCTTCTCAGGAAATGGCCTGTCCAGACAATGAGACTGTCCTCTGTACCCTTTTTATATCTGTGTGTTTCTCCCTTCGGCCTCCTTCTCCAGCCACCCACCTTCACTCCCCCTTCCACACAGTTTCCAGGGTTTACTCTCTCTCGGTCAGCATTCCTTGGCTTTGGGTTTTCACTGGGATGTTTTGGAGGATTTCTCCCCTTTGTCCTCTCCCTGCAAACACCTTATTTACCCTGAATCTGCTGGTACTTTGCCCTTATGAGTAGGTGATGCTTTTTTGGGTACATACACCAAGGCCTGAATTGGAAATAGAGAAAATGATCATAGAATCATAGTTGGAATGGATCTCAAGTGTCATCTAGTCCAACCCCCTGCAATGCAGGAATATTCAGCTGTCCCATATGGGGATCAAACAGGACCACACTGAATCGAACAGGATTGCTCTGACCCTTTCCTATATTTAATAAATTTAAGAACCAAGCAACTCTGTTCCCAGATCATTGGGAGGGGGGGAGGGGACTTGATCTTCCAATCATGTCCAGAAATCTAATATGGATCTATGAGAATACACTGCCAGGCTGCATCTCTTGAGACGGTCCCGTCACCTGCCTCAGGATCCCATCACTCCTTGGAACCTTGTGTTCTCCCATATCACTTTAAGGGATGGCCTTCTCTACCATATGAGAATTATTGGCTTAATGACTTGGTATCTGCTCAATGGTGAGGAATACATGAATGTATCTTGGGAATTACATGAATTTCTTCTTTGGTGAGAAATAAGCATATATAAACTTTAAATGACATTTCTGAGAATGGTGATACTTTAGTGTGGTAGAATTGTTTTATAAACTTCAAACTGAATTCCAGAGACATCAGATACAAACTATAGGTAGCAGTGCTTTAGCTCAAATTTATACTTAAGGGAAGAGGTTGAGAGTTTAGCTTTTAATGATGGCCAGACTTTTAGGGTAAATAGGATGTAGAGATAATGACATGTGGCCCACAGTCATGGTTATAGCTACGGGGCTCACCAGCATCTGTCCTTTTTAGATAGTGTGGAAATTGAGTTTCCAGAGATCCTGTATATTAACAGACCAAAAAAATCTCAATATATTTAAAGGAGCTAAAGGTTCCCACTCAATTCCTATTACGGTACAAATGTTTCCCATTCAACCAACAGATGTATAATGGAACTCCATTAGCCAGCCACCTTTTATGCTCTTTTGAAACATCCCTTATAATAACTTGCCTACTTATATCTTTGCTTTTGTTTAAGTAAATTAAAAAGTGTGAGATTCTGTTTGCAGTTCACACCTGTCAGTTTTGTGGATGCTTTATTAAAAACAACAGAGAAGCTGTGGTTCCTCAGACTGCTCCATTATTCCCCTAGTTACCCTTTTGCCTCCAAACTGCTACTCAAGCTCATGAACAAGAACAAGAGGCAAACCTTTGTAGAGTAGCAAATCATAGATTTCTTGGGGAGAACAAGCTTAGTCAGAAGTCAGAAGGTGTATACTTGTATACACCTTTATTTTTATTTCTAATTTAAAAAACAAGATAGTAATTGTACATAAATAAATTGTGAAATAAATTGCACTTTATGAAATATTTTTGATACAATGGACAACTAATAAAACTGTACTTGTGGGACAGACTGTATCCCACACACGCATAGGAATTGATTTGGACTTTCAACAGCCCTATTTCAGATAAACCATTTTTCACAATCTGTTGCTTGGCTGTGCACTGCTGATTTACTCCTTCCCACTGAAGCAGTCTCCATTTTGGTTAAGTCAGTTCCTATTGTGTAGAATGAACTTAGCCAAATGATTCAAGTTTTTATTTAATGTCCCACTATAAGCTTCAGTTGCCAGGAATATATTAGTACAGGCACCCCATCCCCAACCTGCGGCCCTCAAGATTTTTGGCCTATAACTCCCATGATCCCTAGCTAACAGGACCAGTGGTCAGGGATGATGGGAAATGTAGTCCAAAACATCTGGAGGGCCGAAGGTTGGGGATGCCTGTATTGGTATTTACTGGCTTTCGTCACAACTAGATTTAAAAGGTTTTTTTTTACTAGCCATGTCATGGAAGAGCATACTAATCTATTACATTCCAATGTTTGGGTACTTAAGCAAAGCAAACAGTATTATGAACAGTCACATCTTACCCATGTTTATTCTTAAGTAAGTCACACCAAAGTCTGTTTAGGATTGCAGCCTATCTTTAACCTTATACAAGCATAATAGCACAAGTCTTTGTGCATCTACTTAGAAGTAAACTCCACTATGTTCAATGGAACTTACTCCCAGGTAAATGTGTATAGGATTGAAACCTAAAATAATGAAAAGGCTCTAGCTATGATGCAAACTTCTGAAAACTAACTATGAAATTTCAGCATAGTATGTTTACATGCTTATTTTAAAACAGGGTTACCTAATTTTGTCATATGGTGATTTGATTGTTGGTGGTATATTTTGACTAGCATTAAAACAGCAAAGTAATTGCAGTGTTAAATATTTTTTTCAGCAAATGTACTAAAATATACATTTTATTTTTTAATAGCCTTTAGTTTAATTGCAGGGTTTCAAATCTAAATAATACCTCTAATACATTGTGAGCTATATTATTGTGGAAAATCAAATTAGACTTGAATTGGACTCAATATGTGACTACTCATATGTACTTAAGGACCCTATTTATTTTTGGACTACATATACACCATACATTTAAGGTGCAATTCCCTCCCTCAAGGACCTTGGAATCCATCGTTTGTTAAGGATAACTACTACTACTACTACTACTATATTTATATTTATATTTATATTTATATTTATATTTATATTTATATGCCAGCCATCTGACTGGGTTGCCCTAGGCACTCTGGGCAGCTTCCAGCAAAATATAAAAACACAATGAAACATCAAACATTAAAATCTTCCCTATACAGGGCTGCCTTCAATTGTTTTCTAACAGTCATATAGTTATCTGATGCTGGGAAGTGTAGCTCTGTGAGGGATAAACTGCAGCTCCCAGGATTCTTGGGGGGGGGGTGCTTTAAATATATGGTGCACACACAATTGGTCTTGTTTGTTGGCTTACCAACAAAAGAATACACATTCAGTGCAGTTTGGCTACTGAAATTTTGCACCTTTGTCAGTTAATTGTAGCGAAGGGATGGGGAACATGTGGCTCTCCATATCTTGCTGGACTGCAACTCCTATTCTCCTTTACCATTTGCCATGACAATTGCGGGTGATGGGAGTTGGAGTGCAACATATGGAGGGCACAAGTTCCCCAGCCTTGCTGTAGTGCACCTGCGTTCCCTCAGATAAAAATGTATATGGCACAAATTAAATAAAAACCCATCACTATCCTTTTTTATGCAAGCTGCTATACACTTCTGGCAAGCCTGCAATGTTTTGCCTCATTCATCACCTATCTCAGCCTCCATGTTTAAGTACCGTACATGCACAGAATTTCTACACTGTGAACCAATGTGATGACAAGGTTGGATTCCTGGGTTTAAGTCTTTGGGACAGACCAAAATGATTGCTATCAAAAAACCGTAATGATTGAGTCATCAAATATGGGAGAAGCCAAAAGCTACAAGAAGCAGAGCACAAGAAGTCTACTCACGTTTGACAGAAAGACTAAGATTTTGATTTAGAACCTTTTTAAAACAAAAAAAGCCCTTGTTATACCATTCTTTGCCAAAGTCAATAACAAGTGCAGCTCTCAGTTTTCCCAAATGGTTTGCTAAGACATTTAAATAGTTTGACAAAAATTATTTAATTTACTTGAAAATGTTCTAACAAAATCTGACTTCATTACCAAATATATTTACCCTGGCTACATATGAGATGTATAATATTTTTTTCTCTTCAATAAAGAAGTGTGTGAAGTGTACAGAATGCTGGATCAAGTAATTTTATACTAATTTATATTAATATTAATTAAAGGAGAAGTGTTTGATTTAGAAATATTTTGGCATATAGAAAGTGGACCTTGTCATGATCCAGTTTTTTTAAAGTTTCAGGTAGTGAAGTGTTATTTTAGCATTAGTTACAACACTCACCATAAATAATGACAAGCTCTGTTTAATTTCACCAGTTGTGAAGATAGTAAAATTTGATTTGTGGCAGCCTGAAGATGGAAAAACAACACTGCACCTTAAGAGTTGTCTGCAGTAAAAAAAAAAAAGTTCACAGCTATATGTGTGGTGTAGAATGTGGTGTGTATGTACTAGTAAGTATATCTTGTGTCCACAAACTGTTATGTCTCCCACAGGTCTCAATGCTTGTCCCAACTTGCTCATTTTGACTAGATATGTTGAACTGTTTTTATAGAACACTCTTCATAGAATAACAAGAGTTGGAAAGGGGCTAGATAGACATCTTTAGCAAGGAAGGAACCCACCACATACCAACTTTTAGCATATCAATCCAGATATTCTAGGTCATAGCATGTCATTGCCAAAGAGTGGGTGTGTTTCAAAAAGCATCTGCAAAGCAAATTTATGTAGGTGATTCGAGTAAGGACGACAAATCTACTGTTTTTTTCTAGGGGACAAAAAAATTGTGTTAAATATCCACGTTATCTTGGCTAGAATTGTGGTATTTTTCAATTGGTGAGTGACATTTGAATTTTTGCACTCTTGTATGTGGGATAGCCACTGAATATTAGGATTATTAAGTACGGTATATTAACCTGCATTCTTCTGCTAAAGGTTTGGCAGCAGCTTTGTACTGTAAGGTTCTTGTTTGTGTGGATGGTGTAAGAGTGGTTTGTGGAAAAAACACATATACTACTTTTAGGTACACAAATTTGATTTAGTGTAGTGTTAAATATTTATTGAGCTTTGTTGGTGCAGAGTTTTTTCCTATAGACAACATGCAGTTCTGGCAAGAAATATTGACAACATTCAATATTGCTAAAACTGAAGTGTCCGACTTTTTGTAATAATAAAGTAAAAGGAAGCTGTTGAAAAGTATAATTTTGGTAGCATCCAGCAGCTTCTTTAAAGTTGCATTCATGTGTGAAAGATGTAGAACTGCTTGTTCCTCCTTCCACTTGATAACCTTTGCCCCCCCCCTTCAAAAGGTAAACTTGTCAGACTAGTTTTGAGTTTTATTTCAAACTTGGTTAACTTCTACATGTCAATCCATGTTGATATTCTGTGCATTGTGACCAATTTGTTTTGTTGCAAATTCAAGTGGCCGGTGTATCTGTGCTAAACTACATGGGAGTCAAAAAGATCCTGTTGAATTTGAACGAAAGAAGAATTCATGGTTATTCTGATCTTGGTAGTGATTGCTTCCTTTGCTAGCCCTTGAGCCGAGCAGTCATTGTTCACTAAGAGGATAGAAGCATATTGCTGAGTTTCTGTTGAGTTCCAATATAATGTAGTAGAGCATACAAGTATCCAAGAGCTTATTGCTGCATGCTTACACATTAATGTAAAACTATAAAATAGAACAGTTCTTTGGGAGAGTAAACTACAATGACTGATTTAGTATTGTGCTGTTGAAGGAACCCTGCATATTCTGTAAAATAAGGCAAAGGCACCTGGGACTGATTAGTAGCAAAGTTCACCAAACTTCAGATAGAGGGTTTCCCCCCCTAAAAACTGAATGGTTTAACTATTTCCTGAGCTTGTGTTGACAGAAATTCCCTGAGGGTAGGGCCTAGAAAAGAAACACGTGGCAAGAAACTGGGCATCATCCAGAAACTAGATTAGTAGAGCTTTGCACATCATTTTTAATATTATTGGAAGAGATGAAAATCAATGTTAACCTTTTCTCTTTCTTTTCATTTTGCTTTGGTCTTTTGATCCTGTAACTGACTTAAGAGGGGTTTTTATAATTTGAGTGATTAGAGTGCAGTTTTTATAAATGAGGCATTTTGTGTTTATTTGTTATAGTTTACTGGTATAGTATTATTTTACTTAAAGCTTGTTTACACAATCATGGAAAATATACGTCCTGAGGTGTCTAATTTATGGCTCCTACCCTGAACTAACAATTTGGTATGGTGCTTGTTTACATAATCAAGGAATCCTATCATGCTTTAGCCACACCTCCTTGCACAGTAATTTAGGACAATTGTAGATCACACCAGTTAGTTCTGAATTGTGAACTCTGGGAAAATACCATATTGCAGTGCTTACAATTTCTTATGGACAACTATGTCAGTAACATTCAAGTCAAGAAAAGAGTTCTTGATTTTCCCCCTGAATTCCATTCTGCTTCATTCAATCTTGCCTATACTTCATGACTGCATAAACAAATTTGAGGCACAAACCAATTAACTGATGCTTATACCAAGAGGAGTAGTTATGTAAAAGAGTCCTTAAAGTTTCCTCTTGGCTGGTTATCAAAAAATGGTCTTTAGTTTTTTACGAATTCTGATATTTCCCTTTGGCATCCTAAAATCTTAGGTATAACAGTTAAACATAAACATTCAGCAAATTTCTGACATTTACCCTAAACTTTCTCTCTCTCACACACACACAAAATTAATGTGGCACCTTCTTGTCCACCTCTCACTGTTTATACTGTCATGTAGACCACTGATGTGAGTGGCTGACATGCCAGCAAATGGTAGGTTATAATGTATGAATCGGCCCTTAGTCTCTGAGGTTTTACTATACTTTTGCCTTTCTTTGTGTTAGCATTCAATGAATAATCACCCTCCATGTCAACATTTATTATATGCTATTTGACAGTACTTGATAAATGGTTTGAAGTACAGACAAGCACCACATCACAAAACATATTGGAATTTATTTGAGATAAAGTACAGATGGACTGAACTCTGGATCTGATCTTCTTCCTGCTGAGATGGATGGAAGAAATATTGGGATCCATTGTTTAGCAGAGGAATTTGACAGTCAAAGCTTTTCTTCCAAAACAACAACAAAGTGAGGCTGTGTTCATATTGGAAACATCCCTGTCTCTGTTGTGGTCGTATTTTACTCCAAGTATAAGTAAAAGAGAAGTGGATTTCTCTTGAGTTTCAGTTTTATATTCTCTTAGTTACCAATTACACATGCTGTACTGTATTTTCTGTTGTCAGGAATACATTACAGTGGTACCTCGGGTTACAGACGCTTCAGGTTACAGACTCCGCTAACCCAGAAATAGTACCTCGGGTTAAGAACTTTGCTTCAGGATGAGAACAGAAATCGTGCGGGGGCAGTGGGAGGCCCCATTAACTAAAGTGGTACCTCAGGTTAAGAACAGTTTCAGATTAAGAACGGACCTCCGAAACGAATTAAGTTCTTAACCCGAGGTATCACTGTAAATAAGATTAGCTGACTGTAAAGCGAGATGAGCACTGCAACCCCAGAGTCGTCTGTGACTGGACTTAACTGTCAGGGTTCCTTTACCTTTACCTTTTTAGAGCGAGAAAAGGCTTACCTTTTTGTCATTTTAGTCTTTAATGGCTTTGGAATAGTTTATTCTGTAAACCCAAATACTGGGAAGATTTTAAAAGTAAAATATAATCTGAGACATTATTTATGACAAAATACGTACACTGCCTCTTCTCAATGCAGGACATTGGAACATAGGAAACTGCCTTAAAGCGAGCCAGACCATTGGCCTACCTAGCTCAGTACAGCCAACAATGACAGGAAGAAGCACTCCAGGGTTTCAGCCAGGAGTCTTTTACAAAAATGAAAACAATGAAACCATTTCAAAAACAAATTCTTGTTTTTTAAAGCTAGGAATGGCTGAAGATGACTTTGAGAAGTTGGGTCAGACCAGTTATCATCAGAAGATGTATAAAGCTTGTATATACCTACCTTCCAAAAGATGCAAGAAGAGCCTTGCTGGATCAGACAATCTGATTCCTCATCCTCTCTTCAAACTGGACAACCCAATGCCTATGGGAAAATTGAAGCAATATATGCTTTCCCACTTATGTTGGTATTAGAGGCATACTGTGTTCCAACTCAGTGCAGCCAGCCTACTTCTGATTAGATATGCATAGGATTGTGCTGTAAACTGGATGACCATTGCCATTTCACACATCCTGCTCTAGGCATCCACACACCTTGCTGATACAAATGTGTCCCCTCATCTACATGACAGTGCTTATCCAAGGTATATTGGACTGATACAGTGTGCTGTTTAATGTTGGTGGTGATTCATATCCAGCACCGTCAGTTACCGGTATTTCACTTGATTTGTTGTACTGTATCTCATATGGATTTATTGTCCATGGCTACATCTGGATCAGGGTTCTTACAATCTTTCAGTGTATGGAACACCTAAAATATTTTTACAGGTACACCTAAATGTGTCAGACACATTGTACAGTTACCATAATCAGAGTTAGGATTGTCTGGTGGTGTTCCCTGCTGTATAGTATTAGAAAACCTGAGTTTGCAGCTGAATAATTTGTGTACTGTATGGTCTTTTAATATTCATTTGTAGAATGCTCCAAAGAATTCCAAATGTATCCACTACAATACCTTTCTTTTTCCACTTCAGAGCATACTATGTCAGGCACAGAAGGTCAAGGTGGAGGTGTCTCCTACCTAAATTTTGGGTGGAACACCCTTAATGAAGTATTGCATACACTCACACATCTCTGTGCTATAGTGAGTCCCTGCATAGAACACTGAAAGCCTTTAAATTATCAGAACACCTGAGTGGAATCAGGGGTAACTTTCCCTGCCAAAGGTATATGAGACAACACTACAATATCAAATAATTAGGCAGCCGATCTGCCCGTGAGTTTGACCTCATGATCTACAAGGACGGAAGCAAAGAAAACACATAATCTGTAGAATAAATGCCATACTGTACTTGGATCCATATGGCTGGCAAAACGTGTAACATATTATTCTTGGTTTACACATTGCTTATATAAATCTAACACAGATGCCTCACTCTTCTGCTCTGCCAGTGCCATTCAAACCAGACAAATTCTGGGAAGGATTTCACTTAAATGCTACTCTTTCACACACAATTCCTAACAAAATGAATAAGGTTTTCAACAGAGCATGGATTGCATGGTGGATTTTGCCCTATGGTTTAAAGTAGCTAACTGAAACACGATCAAAAGTACTTTCCACAAGTTCTTTTGCCAGTTGTCTCCACCCTGAGGTACATGGGGATGCCTAAGGCATCTGTGTCATAAATTTTCACATTGTTAGGACTCTTTACAGGATAATGAATGGTGATAGGGTTCTCAGTTAGAACCTTCATTCATTATGCAAATCTCTGGACTCTTCAAATCTTCACACATTCTTGCTGACTACTGTGATTTTCTACAACAATCCAAGCCAGGGCTAGCTTCACTGTGGCTTCTGATTGGATTGTATGTGGTCACCCCTCTGCCTTGCTGCTTTCCTATGTTTGGCAATGTGCTTGAAAGCTCAGCAGAGGAGACAGGTACCCTTCAATGAATTTGCTCATGAATTAATAAGCACACCTGCTTTATTTCAAACATGACTGTGTAATACTTGTTACCTGCATGATTATCTTTTGTAGTAAATGCATCAATAGGAAGCAGCCCTCAGCCTTTTTAAGTTTTTAATAAGTTGCTTTTGGGCCAGTGGTGGGACAAATAATAATACTGGGGTTGTGTGCAAGGAAGGAAGCTCAGCTCTTGCAACTGGAAAACAAACCAGCTCAGGCATTTTTGATCAATTAAAAGCTCAATGCATTCTAAAAGGATGAAGTGCTCCTATGCTATGAGAAGTAGATGCAATGTAGTCTGTAACTCTTGTCAGTAAAACTTTTGCAAGTGATTAGAGATTTGGGACTCAGCTATACAGCTGCAAACAAAACATTTTAAGTGTGTTGTAAAGTGCAATATACAAATGTGACACTTGATGGCGATGGTGAGCTATTGCTAATTCAATATATTTTTCAAAACTTTTTTTAAAAAGCATTTTCACAGCTTTTTAAAATATGTGTGTAGATTCCACCTTCGTTTTTAAAAGTATATTTCTGTTAAGCTATTTTTATTGTTGCTGCCATGTCTCACAGACAGATTTGTAGTTATTAATACTGTACTTTTAACTTACATGAATTGTAAGTAAAATTCACTCACGCACACACACTAAAGCTACACTTGCCCAAGTGTTTCATGCACTCAATGATATGGGATCAAGTATATCATCTCTCTCACTCTTCCTTCTTGTTCTAGGATTGTTCCAAATATTCATCCTCCTCTCGTTAGTCCATTGAAAACCATAGTTGCTCCTCCCCTACTTCCGAAACACAGCTCCCCATCATCACACAGCCAATCTCCAAGTGGGCAGCACTTCTCAGCAAATAAAACATATACGCAATTTCAAAACCAGTCTGCACAGCAGGGACCACAAGGTAATTCTATACTATGTTCATGCATATGTGTGTGCGTGTGTTGATGCACAGTGCGTACAAGAAATGCCAAATGTGTGTGCAGATTCGTTTTAAGAGCTGACCAAAAAGGGTATAGTGCACTGTGCTGCTTGTCCTGACATCATGGTGCTATGCCTTATGCTGCGAAGTGGAATAGAAATAGTAGGAACATGTTCAGTATGGTGACATTAGTACAGTCAGTTGTACAACCCATTATAGATGAGAAGGGAAAACTATTTGAGGCTGCTATTCTTGTCAACAGCTAAATGTTCCTCATAATATTTAGTTATGTCTGGAAGGTCTGCTAATATTTCCATTGAAGCTCTGCATTGTTTGATTGGTTACAGTGCTTACTTATATTAAGGCAGCAAATGGCAACTGCACCCATTTATTCTGTATTGAAAGCACTTCATCTTCTGCAGTATGAAAGAGGAACGCTATAATTAACAGTGGCATAATGGGCTGTAATCTGTGATCAATGATAACTATTTATGACTGGTAGAAGCAGCCACCCTTGACAAGCTAATGCAGTGTAAACCAAGTGCTTTGTATAGATTTTGAAGTGTACAAATGAAGTAGGAGCTTAAATACAGATGTGGAAACTGTGGTAGTGTGTTCTGTTTAGTGCTGTATTTCAATTGAAGGTGTGCTTTCAACAAGACAGAGCTCTTTTGAAAATGTGGACATCCAATGTGAAATGTTTTTATGTTTGTTGGCCTTAGTGCTACAGGTGACAGCTGCCTAGCCTTTGGGAAAGGGTATGTCCTGTGTATAAGGTAGCACAAAAGAGCAATGCACAAGGGAAATCCCCACTCCATCTGAGCCCATTTCCAATTATATACCTGTCTCCACCGTTGGCCATTTGATTTGGGTACAAGCAGGGCTCCTAGCAGTTATGCAGTCTTACACAAGATGTATAAGGCTCAAGCTCAGTTAACTGCAGAAATTTCCTGAGGCTCAAACAAGGCAACAAACCAGTCAACAAGCATCAGCAAATGACAGTATCAAATCAAAAATGACAGTAAACATTAACAGTTTATCATCAACAAAGGATAAACATAAACATCTAGAGTAGATTAAGCCAAAATCCACAAGTCTTGAAACTAGGAGTAATGTACTATCTATACATTACATAATGACATAATTTTATAGCAGCTGTTCCTTATGGGCCATGTTTAAAGAAAATGTATGTGCACTGTTCCATAATTTTTATCAGACATCCATTGGGGTATTTTTTACCTATATTCTTGGGCAAATAAGCCCTGTATTCTTTAATGTGTTCTGATTCTGTGTCATACGTCAATTTTAGTTTATAGATTTTTGAATGTGTATGACTGCTGTTCTCAATAATTAATTACTCAAAACTCCATTAAATCTCATATTTGCTGATGCATACTAAGATATTCCTACAGAAATGATCTCATCTACAAGTATTCAAGTTGGATTTTTCTATTTAGTCTTCAGTCTATTTAATCTCAGAATATGTTAACGTGGTGTTCTGACTCACAAAATCTTTAAACCTTAAATAGTTTGAGTGGCAGATTTCAAAGCCAGTATGCACATTGTATTTAACTTGTCAAGCACTGGTTCTAAGGGTGATGGGCATGAGCTAAATAATCTTTTATATTAATCGCAAATGCTTTAGTTTTGGGATCAGATATGTCAAAATGGCTTCTAAGCAATTATAAAATCAATCCATCATTAAAATGCACAATAAAACACTGTTCTTTACCAACCCAATCCTACAGTTGTTATTTTCCCTATAATATTTTATGGACAGTGTCCAATTCTCATGTGAAACATGTTCCATAGGAGTTCGGTCATTTATCCAGTCCAGAATCCAAATAATACAATTTGCGATACAAAATGGATTCAAATTGGAGACTTCCAGACCCTTTCTCATTTTTTTTTAAATCTTGCATATCTTTCATGTTTTTAATTGATTTTTGCATGTTCTTGTTGCATGCAAGCATGACAAGCAGAACAATTTTTTCCTTGCGAAAATGGACATAGCAAATCTTTCATAAGCAGCATAATCAATTAAGGTTCCAGTGGACAACAAAAGTGCTGTCGTATAGCGAATTTTTCGTCTTGCGAAGCACCAACGGGGGAACAGCGGTTTGACGGGGGGGGGAATCGGAAATTTTTTCGTCTTGCAAGGCAAGTCCATTGAAAAATTCGTCTTGCGAGACAGCTTTTCGCTAGCGAATGCCTTTCGTCTAGCGAGTTTTTCGTCTAGCGAGGCATTCGTCTAGCGGGGTACCACTGTACATTATTTGTCCCTACATAAAAGCTGACTTGATCAGAAGCTGAACAGGTTATTAAATTTAAAAATATTAATGCCACTGAAGCACAATAGCTGATTTATGATAGCTGATAATAACATATAACCACATTACAGTAATAAGCTAAGTAACTATGAAACCACAAGGGGAATGTTCAGCTGCTCAATAGTAAAGCAGAAACAAACATACAGAATAACTGTTGAACTATTGTAATAAGTTTATAAGAAAATCACACATCCTGTTGGAGGGAAGTTTTCCTTTTAATTGTTCTGTGTCATAGAGGTTTTAAAAAGCAATCATTTTAGCCAAACACCAAAATATTATATTAATTTCAGGCCAAGTAAATGTCATTAATATCCTTAAAAATAAGTTATTTTCTTAGAATGAGTGTTTTAAATTAGTACAAGTAGTAGCATGTGCTCAATTTTTTTTTAACTCTAAAAATGAAAATATAACAACTGTCAACCAAATGTAAAATCTTTGGTCATGAGAGTAAAAGGCATATTTATACTTCTCCTTCCTCTGGGTAATAGAAGTCTCAAAGAAATCCTATTTGGACGCATTATGGATGAGAATGCATGGACAATGGATGAAAACAAAAACCCAGCAGAATTTTTGACTTCAGCTAAAGTAGGATCAGATGGAAATTGTTATGCGTTGAAGGAATTTGGCAACCAAATGAAATAGCACAGCTATTTATATATCTTACATGATGTCTTTTCATAGAGATTTTATGTAATTTGACGAGTTTGACTTATTTGTGCTCATACATTTAAGTGGAATGACATGAACGAATTGGCATTTAATAGGCATATTCCAATAATTTCCTCATTACATCATTCGTTTAAAAAGTGCTTTAGATTTTTGGGTTGTGGCTTGAGGGAAATAGAGGCAACGAGCATACTTTGTGATGTGGTTAACTACAGCTTTTCTGTGTCACATTCAAAGCAAAATTGTAACTGAATGTTATGTTTGGAACACAGTTGATTCCTTTATTAACTGTTATACTTCTACATTTTATTCCACATAAAACATTTAACAGTGATCATTTAAACCGACAGGGTGTTTGGGAAATTCTTCATTGGAAATTAGCTGCCACAGATTTGATTTAAATCTGACAAACTGAAGGAATGCTGAAATCGTTTGGGGTGCGGGGGGATGTCAACTCTGCTGCTGCTGCTGCTGCCAGGACTTCGCTTAACACAAATAGAAATGTTACTTTATGAAACTTACAAAAATAAAAAGATGGGAGGTGGAGAAAGACCAATTTTATACAGTCCCATGGAATGGTTCATATTTTAGCCCCTTAAGAATTTGGAAATCCTTTTAAAAGCTCCATGTTTAGATTGCAGTACTAAACCACATGTGGTTGTTAATTGCACTATCGTTATGGGATTTGAACCTTGTTTTAAGCTCCTGCTGTTACTCTCTGTTAGATCTTGAAAGACACTTTGGCATGAAGGACCAACAAATCTGTAAGAGCTTAAGAACAAAAATGCTTTTAAAAACCCACAACAATATAAATGTTTCCCCTTCTTTGCCTGAAAATAACAAGAGTAATCTAACAGTGAAATGATGAGTAACATAAAGAATATCTATGACATATTTGACAGAATGTCCAAATTGAAATATCAGCCGGGTAACTGTTTGCAAAGTAGGGTGGTTACCGGGGGGGGGGGGGATGACAGTGGGAGACTGAAGTGCAGCAACAGTGTAATCTAAGTACTGTAATTATTTTGTAATTACTTGAGCATTCAACAAGCCAAGTTGAATGATACTCATCACAGTATGCTACTTTTTATCTGGAATGGAAATGCAGTTAAACCGGTGTTTCTGATTAAATCGGCTGTATTGTCAGTCACTGCGCAGAACTGCAAACTAAGGTACTGCAATTCTAGCCATTTTCTCTTAGAATTAACATTTTGATCCCCTTAGCACCTGCTAACAAAAGTAGGGAGGCAATTTTAACAGGTCCCTCCTGTGCCACTTCCCATGCTGCCCTCAAGGGTCCCCACACCCCCCAGCAGATCTGTGGGGGTGCAACAGGGAGAGAAGGTATTAGTGAGAATCTCCTCCTTTATTAGGAGAGACCATAATTTGATCACAAGGCCCTCCATGATTGGATAAGACACATATGGTCAGACAGTTATTGTAGAGAATCATAGTGGTTGTATTCCAGTGTTTTCCCTGTTGCCATGTATTTTTAAAGATCTAGCAGACTGGCAAAGGACTTGGTGCAGAGGAATTGTTTGCACTGAATGTTGTAATTGCCGTGCTGCCATCACCTATCTTGAACTATGGAGCCCTTTCAAAATGAATTCTGCAGTTCAGTTATTTGGGAGAGGAAGCATGAGCTAAATTTACTCCCCCCCCCACCTCCCCCATCAAACAGAAAAAAACCTGTATGGATGTCATGCTTTTATTTGAACCCTTGACAGATCATATACCTTTCCTATAGATGTGGAGATCATGGGAAGATAATCAAACTGCTTAAAGAATGCTATTTTGAGCGGGGGAAACATGACGAGGAGGATGGGTTAAGCAACCCCCTATACAGCCCCCATTTCTCCACTTAAATTTACCACTTCCCAAAATGGTTTTTCGTATTGCTGGGGAAACATACATTCAGCAGTATGTCATGCTTAATTTGGAGAGAAACGTGGGGAAAGAGAGATGACATGTCATCGTTTCTGGTAGATGTCTCTACCGGGCAGGCTGGAAAATGTTCAGCTTTTCCCTTAGCAATGCATACAAAGTGCTCATTGGAGTTGAAGGAATGGCTCAGTGGGATCCAAGTGTCTCACTGATTCACTGCCCATCTCTAAAGTATACAGTCATCTTAGAAGGTGTGTGCAGAGGACTTCATAGTTCATAAATATAGAAATGAGGATAACTTTCAACATCAATAAGGTACTGTCCTTGAAGTCTCAAGAGTGAGATAGCTGATCAGCCTGGCATAAGAGCTCTTTGAATCTCTCAGCCAGACACTCCCTACCCAATGCCAAAGAGGATATACCTAATTTAGAATCTAATTTTATCAAGGCAGCTTTCATTCTGACTCCCTGTCATGTGTGATTGGAAATACCTTGTGCTAGGCCTGACTCCATTTTCCGGGGGTGGGGTGGGGAGGGGGTCGTGGAGTTGCCCACAGTGCCCCCCCGTTAACTAGTTGGCAGGGGGTGCCTGTGGCAGTGAGCTGCTCCATGGACATAATACTATTATTATTAATCCACTGAAGTTACCCTGCAAGTGAAAGACCTCTAGCTGCACAACAGAACTCCCCCCCCCACTACTCTCCCCACACGCCCCATAAATCTGTTCTAGGAGTGTGCAGGAGCAAGCGTTAGGACAGTCTCTCTGCTCAGACAATAAGCCTAGAAAATAAACTCCACAATACTGCTAAAATTAAAAGTTTAAAGATTGATGTCAAACTACAATGGAGAATACCGCCATGAAACAAAATTTCATAAATGAAACCAAATGCATACTTCTAGTACTAAAAGTGTCTGCACAATATCTATTTGCAGGTTATCAAGGCAGCTTTCATTCTATACAAAACTGTTTCCACTATGAGGACTGTTACCGAGCAATGGACTCATCTGTCAACAGTGATGCGATGTCAGGGGACTCCCATTGCTTTAACCCTCTGCGACAAAATGGCTATCACATCCTCAGTGCACCTATAGCTTCAACAGGTAACTGATCTGGGCTGTACTGGATTGTTGTTGTTGTTGTTCAGTCGTTCAGTCGTGTCCGACTCTTCGTGACCCCATGGACCAGAGTACGCCAGGCACGCCTATCCTTCACTGCCTCTCGCAGTTTGGCCAAACTCATGTTAGTAGCTTCGAGAACACCGTCCAACCATCTCATCCTCTGTCGTCCCCTTCTCCTTGTGCCCTCCATCTTTCCCAACATCAGGGTCTTTTCCAGGGAGTCTTCTCTTCTCATGAGGTGGCCAAAGTACTGGAGCCTCAACTTCAGGATCTGTCCTTCTAGTGAGTACTCAGGGCTGATTTCTTTGAGAATGGATAGGTTTGATCTTCTTGCAGTCCACGGGACTCTCAAGAGTCTCCTCCAGCACCATAATTCAAAAGCATCAATTCTACGGCGATCAGCCTTCTTTATGGTCCAGCTCTCACTTCCGTACATTACTACTGGGAAAACCATAGCTTTAACTATACGGACTTTTGTCGGCAAGGTGATGTCTTTGCTTTTTAAGATGCTGTCTAGGTTTGTCGTTGCTTTTCTCCCAAGAAGCAGGCGTCTTCTGATTTCGTGACTGCTGTCACCATCTGCAGTGATCATGGAACCCAAGAAAGTGAAATCTCTCACTGCCTCCATTTCTTCCCCTTCTATTTGCCAGGAGGTGATGGGACCAGTGGCCATGATCTTAGTTTTTTTGATGTTGAGCTTCAGACCATATTTTGCGCTCTCTTCTTTCACCCTCATTAAAAGGTTCTTCAATTCTTCCTCACTTTCTGCCATCAAGGTAGTATCATCAGCATATCTGAGGTTGTTGATATTTTTTCCGGCAATCTTAATTCCAGTTGGGGATTCATCCAGTCCAATGTACTGGATTAATCTTGCTCAATAATTTATTATAGGGGGAAAGCAAACATCTCCCCTATAATAAATTATTAAACATCTGTAACAACTAATATTTTATAAATAAGGAAAGTGGGATGCTGCTTTTCTGTATGCATTAAGGTTGCCTAATTCTCTTCTTTCAGAGACTGAATTATCTGAAGCTGCACAGCTAGAATTCAGTCTCTGAGTCAGGTGTTGCATGAAATGTGTGGCTCTTATCCATCCCCATGTCTCCCAGTATCATCTAGTTGAATCAGACACATGGCATGACAACACTGTATTAACATCACATGCCTGTTTCAGTTAAACATTACTTGAAGGCATGCAGAAGAATTGTCGATTCGCAGTGACTACATGTTTCATTTAATGGCTAGATTAGATCTAGTTCTACAGCTTGATCGGCTAACATTGCGGCTAAAGGTTCCTGTTTCATAGATACACAAAATATTTGCAGATTTATCATATCCTTTAATACTGAGACAACTGTTTTTATTTCTGTATTTAAGTTCACAAAATTGTAGCATGGTTGTGGAAATTTTGAGTTTATAAAATGTTATCCAAATATCAGAAAAAGGTATTAAATTCCTATTGGCTTTTTAAAAGGTTATTTTCAAAATTTCAAATTGCTTATACACATGCAGTCTTTGAGGTGCCAGCCAATAATTTTTAATGCATTTTTTTTAAAAAAATCAAAGATGAAAAAATGAAGCTGTAAAATATACGTAACTTTAGCAAACTCCTGCTGGCATGCTTAAATGCCCCCCCCCCATTCTCTTCATTTGCTTGCCCTTTTCTGAAACTTTTCCAACTCTACAGTATCCCTTTTGAAATGAGGTGACCAGAACTATATTCTGTATTCCAAATGCGGTTGCAAAATAGATTCATATAATGACATTATGATATTGGCAGTTTTATTTTGAATTCCTTTCCTAATGATCCCAACAAGGAATTTGCTTTCTTCAAAGCTAATGGGACCCTGGGTTGATAGGTTCATTGAGCTATTCCCTATGACTCCAAGGTCTCATTCCTGGTCAGGCATTGTGAGTTCAGACTCCATGAATGCATATGTAAAATTATTAATTTTTTGTCCTAACATGCATTGCTTTACACTTGTAATATTGAATTTCATTTGCCATTTTAATGCCCCATTCACTCAATTTGGAGAGGTTGTTTTGGAGCTTTACACAATCACTTTTTGTTTTAATGCCCCTGAACAATTTAGTATCATTAGCAGACTTGGCTGCCTCACTGCTCACCCCAACTCTAGATCATTTCTGAACAAGTTAAAAAGCACAGATCCCAATACCAATCCTTGGGGGACTCCACTTTCTATATCACTCTATCTGGAGAACTGTCCATTTATTCCTATTCTCTGCTTCCTGTTATGAAACCAAATCCAAATACACTATGTTAACCAGATGACCTCTATCTATAGGCTTGTTGACACTATAGAAATGAAATAGAACTTACCCTTGCATAAGTCATCCTGGTTCTGCTACAGCAAGGCTTGTTCTTCTATATGGTTTGTAATATTATCTTTAACAATACTTCCCATCATTTTTCTGGGACAGACGTTAAGTTAACCCACCTGTAAATTCCAGGCCTGCCTCTCCGGATCCCTTTAAAAAACAACAACATATTGTATTGGCTATTTTCCAGTCCTCAAATATGGAAGCTAATCTGACATATATTACATAGAATATAAGCAAAAGAGTCATTTCACAGAAGGTACTGGTAGTTTGCCTCAGCTTCAGACTGGTTTATCATCATATGCAGTTATCTTGTTCCAACTAGCACAAGTTAAAATCTAGCAAAAAGTTAAGAGTGGATTTTTTAAACCTACAGTTTACATTTTTGTGTGTTGTTTCATGTTCTCTGCCTTTTTGGAAGATGCTTTTTTGATGTTATTAAAACATCCTCTATTCAGGTTAACATCAGATTGCAGATTTGGATTAGTATAGAGCAGACTAAATAAACTTTTCAAAAGAAGTCATCAGAGCAAAGAATAATATCATGGCAAGAAACCAAATTCAACAGCCATTGATATTTTTATTTCTGGCGTCTAAACTGCTTTGAGATATTTCACTTTGGTACTTTTTATATTTAGGCAAATACTTAAGGGTCTTAAACACAAAAACGAACAACCCTGCAATTCATAGATAATTTGCTTGCCAAATAGACCATTTGTACTTGCTAGGTCTTAGTTAAGTGTTTCTTTTTCTTGGTTTTATGGTACCATCAATATAAGGCAGATCTCATCTATTACAAATGTCTGGTATGACCAACAGAAAATCCTATTAACAGATAATAAATTCTTCAAATTAGTATTTTGGATGTTTTGTACTATCTGGGTTGTTACAATGGCATCTGGGTTGTCATGGCTTACTATTGCCCATTCACTGTGAGTCAAACATTTGCTATCATTTATCCTTGTTATCCTTTCTTGCCAACCTTCCTTTGCTGTTTTCCCACTGTTGAAATTTGGATTGTAAACTCCTGGGTTGACTGGGTGGTGGTGGTGATGTTTTATTTTGTCACTTATGGTAATCTGCAAAGTTCCATGCACATTGATAGCATTATATGGAAATAATAAAATAATTATGTACCAAGAGCTGAAATAAAATAAATTCAAGAATGCATCCCAGAGCAGATCTGAGTTCCATGTTTATTCAGATTCTATTGATCATTTGAATGGAAGAAGCTGCCACACAGACCAAGACAGGAGTATATGGGATTTGGTTCCAAATTTATTTCAGCAGAGTGTTGTAGACGGAGCTGTAGCACAGAGGATAAACAAGTTCATTGTGCAATGGGTCCCACTTACCGTTTTCTGGGGCTGTGTGCACATTATACATTTAAAGTATGATATTTCTATCAATTAATTTTGGGTGCTGGGGATTGTAGCCCAGTGCCCAGAATCATTTGAGCAAATAAAATATTGGGAGGGGGGCAGGTAAGCCCAAATAATTGAATAATAATAATAATAATAATATTTATTATTTGTACCCCGCCCATCTGGCTGGATTTCCCCAGCCACTCTGGGCGGCTTCCAACAGAAATCAAATACAAAAATATCAAACATTAAAAACTTCCCTAAAAAGGGCTGCCTTCAGGTTTTTTCTGAATGTCAGGTAGTTGTTTATTTCCCTGACCTGTGATGGGAGGGCGTTCCACAGGGCGGGCGCCACTACCGAGAAGGCCCTCTGCCTGGTTCCCTGTAGTTTTGCTTCTCGCAGTGAGGGAACCGACAGAAGGCCCTCTGCGCTGGATCTCAGTGTCCGGGCTGAATGATGGGGGTGGAGACGCTCCTTCAGGTATACAGGACCGAGGCCGTTTAGGGCTTTAAAGGTCAGCACCAACACTTTGAATTGTGCTCGGAGACGTACTGGGAGCCAATGCAGATCTCTCAGGACCGGTGTTATGTGGTCCCGGCGGCCACTCCCAGTCACCAGTCTAGCTGCCGCATTTTGGATTAATTGCAGTTTCCGGGTCACCTTCAAAGGTAGCCCCACATAGAGCGCATTGCAGTAGTCCAAGCGGGAGATAACCAGAGCAAGCACCACCCTGGTGAGACAGTCCGCGGGCAGGTAGGGTCTCAGCCTGCGTACCAGGTGGAGCTGGTAGACAGCTGCCCTGGATACAGAATTAACCTGCGCTTCCATGGACAGCTGTGAGTCCAAAATGACCCCCAGGCTGCGCACCTGGTCCTTCAGGGGCACAGTTACCCCATTCAGGACCAGGGAATCCTCCACACCTGCCCTCCTCCTGTCCCCCAAAAACAGTACTTCTGTCTTGTCAGGATTCAACCTCAATCTGTTAGCCGCCATCCATCCTCCAACCGCCTCCAGGCACTCACACAGGACCTTCACGGCCTTCACTGGTTCTGATTTGAAAGAGAGGTAGAGCTGGGTATCATCTGCATACTGATGAACACCCAGCCCAAACCCCCTGATGATCTCTCCCAGCGGCTTCATATAGATATTAAAAAGCATGGGGGAGAGGACAGAACCCTGAGGCACCCCACAAGTGAGAGCCCAGGGGTCTGAACACTCATCCCCCACCACCACTTTCTGAACACGGCCCAGGAGGAAGGAGCGGAACCACTGTATAACAGTGCCTCCAGCTCCCAACCCCTCTAGCCGGTCTAGAAGGATGTTATGGTCGATGGTGTCAAAGGCCGCTGAGAGATCCAGCAGAACTAGGAAACAGCTCTCACCTTTGTCCCTAGCCCGCCGGAGATCATCGACCAGCGCGACCAAGGCGGTTTCAGTCCCATGGTGAGGCCTGAATCCCGATTGGAAGGGATCCAAATGGTCCGCTTCTTCCAGGCGTGCCTGGAGTTGTTCAGCAACCACTCGCTCAATCACCTTGCCCAAGAATGGTAGATTTGAGACTGGGCGATAGTTGGCCATATTGGCCGGGTCTAAAGATGTTTTTTTAAGAAGCGGTTTAATGACCGCCTCTTTCAGCGGGGCTGGGAAGGCTCCCTCACAGAGGGAAGCATTCACCACCCCGCGCAGCCCATCGCCCAGCCCCTCCCGGCTAGCTTTTATAAGCCAGGATGGGCAAGGATCAAGGAGACAGGTGGTTGAACACAAGACCTGACGCTCACACACCATTAGAACAGCAGTGCCCATTGGGGGGGGGGCTCAAATATTTTGGGGGGGGAAGGGTCCTCAGCCCCTGGAAGTTGGCTCCTATGGTATTGAGTGAAGAAAGCACAAACAGCTGCTGTGCAACAATAACATGTATCAGAAGCTGTGGAGTTATGACTCAAGCTATGAGCTCAGTTGCATATATTTTTCTCTGCATGCACAAACGGGAGGTTTGGAGCGAACAAGTGGTAGGAAGGGAATGTGCTTGAGCAGCTCCTATCCTCTTCCCATTCTCAAACCTACCTGCTACTTTGCATTTTAAAAAAAGCACAAAGAAAGGAAAATTAATCTTAGCACTGAGCATCACATTCAGTTTGCGCCTTGTACTCAGATTGTATTTGCCACCTTTCGTAGTATTAATCAGTCTCATGTGCTTGCCATATTTTCAGGCTATGAGGTCATTTCTGAAGCACAATGTGTGTCGGAAGAAGTAGTTATCAACGGAACAGAAGAAAATAATGGATTTTTCCAAAATGGCACTTTTGATCACTGTTTGAATCACATTCCTCCCATCTATACGGATACCTAAGCCCGGCTAAAGTATTTGTTTTCTTTACCATGCTTATGCCTTTTGTATTTACAGAACAGTTGTTCAACTACCTTTACTGTATTTAGTCTGCAACTAAATGTATGTGCTCATTTAAGTCAACCTCTCACATTTTACCAATCTATTTCATAAAGGAATATACTGTACAATTATTGGAATCTATTCCTTTGCTGTGGCACTTTGAAATTGATTCTCTTAAGGGAGAAGGGAGAGCATCCGAAATGCTTGTTGTGTAAGTTCTTTTAGTAAAATATAAATCTAAATTATATAATATGCTTGTAAAGATTATTATTTTTTTGGAAAATTATGTTTTCAATTTAAGAATCCTGGTCCCTTTAATCACAGTTAATTCATCTGATGTTTTCTTGACTATAAAAGGACTTCTTTAAAAGTCACAGACCTCATGTACATAAAGGTTTTCACTATACTGAGCTGGTTTTATATTTTCAATTTTACAAGAAAGCATTAAAAACTGGAAACAAGTCTACTGTCTTTTAAAAAAATAAAATTTCATCTGCCATTTTGCTAAACCTTAACATCAGTGACTTAAGAGCACATGCAGTCGTTTGCTGCAGTTTATATCTTCTTTCCCAAATGCTGTAATTGGTCATCTTCCACTAACCTCCCATAAAACTATTCTTCTTTCTGAATACAGTGGTACCTCTGGTTACGTACTTAATTCGTTCTGGAGGTCCATTCTTAACCTGAAACTGTTCTTAACCTGAAGCACCACTTTAGCTAATGGGACCTCCCGCTGCCGCCAGAGCACGATTTCTTTTCTTATCCTGAAGCAAAGTTCTTAACCTGAAGCGTTATTTCTGGGTTAGCAGAGTATGTAACCTGAGGTACCACTGTATGCTTTATGATCCATTCCTGTACTGTATTAGTTTAACGGGACACGGGTGGCGCTGTGGGTTAAACCACAGAGCCTAGGGATTGCCGATCAGAAGGTCGGCGGTTTGAATCCCTGCGACGGGATGAGCTTCCGTTGTTTGGTCCCTGCTCCTGCCAACCCAGCAGTTCAAAAGCACTTGAAAGTGCAAGTAGATAAATAGGTACCGCTCCGGTGGGAAGGTAAACGGTGTTTCCGTGCATTGCTCTGGTTCGCCAGAAGCGGCTTAGTCATGCTGGCCACATGACCCGGAAAAACTGTCTGCAGACAAATGACGGCACCCTCGGGTCAGTAAAGCGAGATGAGTGCCGCAACCCCCGAGTCGTCTGCAACTGGACCTAACTGTCAGGGGTCCCTTTACCTTTACCATTTTTATATGCTGCTGAAACTGACTAATTTTGTGTCAAGAAGCAGCTGCCCTGGTCTATAACCTTTGCAGTTGCAGAAACCAGTTTACCTTCGTCATTCACAGAGGAAAGGGGAATAACCATATGCATGCAGTTGTTTATTGTTGTCACATATTTCTGTATGAAGCTGAGTGACATGTATGCAACCTGGGGTGGGGTAGATGTAAGGGTTTTTAACACCATCCTCAGCAGCAGCAACTACATGCAGAATGAGAAGTCTGTGCCTGGAAGTCTGTTTATCCAAATGGAGTTTTCCTTGCTAGATCATGACCTGTGTTTAGCATTGTATTGAGTAGCCTTCTCTTTGGACAAGGAAAGTTTTAAACACCCAAAGGTGAACGCATCATCCAAATAATAAATACTCAAAGTATGCAAACACCTTTGTGCTTCTTGAACCAAGGCCATTATATTTCACCATCAAATTTTTTTAAAGAAAGCAACAGCATATAAATAATAAAATCATAAGATAGCCTAATCAACTGTAAACTTTCCATAGGCCATGCCCATATCTCCCTCTTGTGGCTAATTAATGCAAAGCTATGAATACTTTTATATCTCTCTGAAAGAATACAATCCTATCAAATCAAAAGAATCACAAAGTTGGGTGATGTTGCACAAGGAAGTGAAACTAAGAACTTCTGTGCATTAGACACAACATTTCCCAATGCTACTGATTGTCAGTGACATTTGTTGATTCTTATTTGTGTCTGTAAGCAGCCCTGAGTCGCTTACAGGGAAACAGGCAGGGTATATACATATTATTATTATTTGATTATGAGAGCATGCAAGGCAACAACACACTGCTTGAAAGTTTTTCATGTTAATAAATACCCTATTAAGCTAGTGCGATGTTTCCGTAAAAGCAGACTTCAATGGCAGTAGTCCGGGATGGCCTCAAACTCCTACCACCCCAGACCATTATCCATAGTGGTTGGGGGTTGATGGATGTTGGAGTCCAACAACAGTAGTGGGCACTATGTTTACCTGTGTTCTAGCCCAATGTACCAGCTGAGGCTGTGCACACCCCACTGAAATAGATGGGGCTTATGGGTTCTCCTTGCTCACTTTTTTTTACACTGAACAACTGGATGCAATTGTGAATATCTGACTGGAGGTATTGGAGCAGGATCAATATGTGCAGAGAAGACAGCACTGTATTTTTCTGGGTTGTGCCAAGTAGATGCTACGTTCTGTTTACAATCGTAATTTGGAAGGTTTGTAACAGCATCACTCTGAACTCCACCCAGTTCTGCCCAGCAATAAAATTAAAATAGTCAAGAGACTATGTTACTTTTTCTAAATATACAAATGCATTTCTTTCAATGTACTGTTTCACAGAACCTAATTTTCTTTATGGGGTTAAAAGAAAAACAGTCTAATACTCTGATTTAGATTTTGGAAGAGGCATTACGTGTCTGTGGTTGTCAGTTCAAGTTCATAAGCTTTTTGTTCTAGCCAAAGGCTATGACATACTTGTATTAAGCAATAGTATTAATAAAAGAATACAAAACATACATCCATAATGTAAAAATCTGCAAAGACTTTGCCAAGTTCCTGAGCATTAAAACACAGGTTCCCTTGTGCCTCTCTGGCAGTTCTGATTCTAATATTATTTTGCCTTTTAAAATCCAATTTGCCAACATCCATGATGTAAGAGAGAGAAGTTACCAGAGACACCAACAAACTCAAATCCAGCAAATGCTGGGTGACAATGGCATCTGCCTCCCGGCCATTCCCACTGAGGGCCTAAGCAGCCACTCCCATCTTCCTTGGCTGATACTAGCAAAATTTGGTTGCTGCTGGCCTGGCCTAGCTGGCTGTCTTGCCTTGCTGCCTTCTCCCAATGTTACAGACAACACTATTTCGAAAGGCCTTTTACTCAGCAAGCATGCAAAAAAGCAGCCAGCCCAGGCCATGCAGTTCTGCCAAGACACCATGGGGATGCATGCAGCGCTGTGGTCACATGGTGTGCATTGGCAATAATTTTCCTGCATTACAGTATTTGCTTGGGCAGGCAGCAGATGAGCATCAGGCAGAGTTGTCAGATGCTAGAAGACAAAGCTGTATGTGTCATGTAACCTGCTAAATTAATCTGCTGCCCTCAGCTGGGGCATTGAAGTAAGAGTTAACCATCAGTCCAGTTAGCTTCTGTATCTGGAACAGGGAACTACTTTTGTCCTTCAACACAGGCAAAAAATGTATTGGGTCACCCCTAACCCCAGGCTTGTTAGACCAGCACTTAAGCTGCCTGCCCCAATACATGAGGGGGTCCATGGGAAGTGTTGTGTATTAAATAAGATATTCTGTCAGCCGGGTAGAGTAATGTCATTGGTCAATTTAAAGAGTACAATCACAATCCACAGCCTGATTGGTTACCTCGAGCGTTTTGAATTCAGCGTGGCTGCAAAAGGGGTCACTGACGAGGATAAGAAGAAGGCGTTGTTCCTGAGTTGCTGCGGGGCAGAGACCTTTGAGTTGGCTCGGGCAATTCTGGCCCCCACAACACTGCGGGAGGCGTCGTTCGCGAGTATTACGGAACACCTCTCGAAACACCTTAATCCTACAGCATCTAAGATGACATGGCGCATCGAATTCCATAAGAGACAGCAACGACCTGGAGAGACGGTAGCAGTTTTCCTCACCGAATTAAGAAAGCTGGCGAGACACTGCAAGTTCGCCAACTTGGAAGAGGCCCTGCTGGATCGGTTTGTGTGTGGTCTTCGCAGCAGCAAGGGCTGCAGGCGGATTGCAGCAAAACAAGACATGGATCTCACGACAGCGCTCCGAGAGGCCATTGCAACAGAAAGTGCTGAGAGAGAGGAGCAAAACCTGGGCCAGCGAGCTGAAAAGAGAGCTGGAGAGACAACCCACACCGTGGATGACCAGGAAGTCAGCCCTAACCAAAGCCCGGTGCGGGGAATAGAGATGGTGCGGCAGGAGAGCACAGCTAGGAAAGACTGTCGGGGGGTAAATGTGTTAAAAGCACATTTGGGTTTTCACAGATAAATTATTTTCTCTTTCTGTAGACTTCTGTGAAATATTAGAATAACATTCAAATCCCACTTGGGGGTTGCATAAAGTATGAAATTAGGTTCAACAATAAACTATTTCCAGTTGCAGGATTTGTACAATAAGAAAAACTATTATTGTTATTTGGCATTTGTGTAGCACTTTCAAGTGTTCAAGACCTTTCATGTGCATTATGTAGTGGTAATTCTTACAACAACCCTGTAAGCCTTATAGTGTAGGGTAGGTCCTGCAAAGATGCTTAAGACCCCTTGATGTCAATAGGACTTTAAAATGTATAAATGCCCGTAGGATTTAGACTCTTATCTGTGGGAGATTTTAGTCTTATTCAGAAGTCCCTAAGACAGATTCTGGGATCCATGATTCATTCCTCTCCATGCTTTTGTTATTATTTACAATTCTAAAACATTGTATTCTACCCCTCCATCAACTTGTGCTGATCAACAGCTTTGCTTTTGTTTAAAAAGGAATATATAATAATAATCTTGTAAGTACATTCAAACCAGATAGTAGATCTAGCTGTTGTTCATTAGAAGATTTTTTTTTAAAAGTCCTTATGTTGTTTCAATTTTGTAAGATCTGTTCAAACACCCTGTTTCAATTACTTGCTTTGTGATACATAATTCAATAAGCCAATGCAGTTGTCTTAACCTGATCCTTTAATCCAGCATTCCAGCTATGAGCCTCTAACAGATGTATGAGAATCAACAGGTGAAGGTTTTTAGGGACAAATCACGTATGATGTCTGGAGACCCATTATTTAATCTTCTGCATTTTTTAAGTATGGTAAATGCAACTGTGGGTGGAATGGGGGCAAGTTTGATTCGGAACAGGGCCATAGCATAAAGGGATTTTCTAGCCTTTCCACCCAATTTTTCCTGTCTGAATTAACCCTCCACCCCTGGAAATTGCCCCTGGAGCAAATGGCAGATGGGGATGGGGATTCACACTACAGCCTTCATCCAAATCAGCCCTGCCTGCTTCCACAGCTCAGATATCAAGATACCGGTACTGTATCTAGCTTGGTTCTCAGCTTGAAAATTGCATTGAGAAAGCACAAGCTGAATTCATAGGGCCTCGGTTTACAGCATGGTTAGGCAAACTAAGGCCCAGGGGCCGGATCCGCCCAATCGCCTTCTAAATCCAGCCCATGGATGGTCCACAAATCAGCCTGTTTTTATATGAGTAGAATGTGTGCTTTTATTTAAAATGCGTCTCTGGGTTATTTGTGGGGCCTGCCTGGTGTTTTTACATGAGTAGAATCTGTGCTTTTATTTAAAATGCATCTCTGGGTTATTTGTGGGGGCCCCCACAAGGTCTGAGGGACAGTGGACTGGCCACCTGCTGAAAAAGTTTGCTGACTCCTGGTTTACAGAATGGCAGCAACCTCAGAATTCCTAAGTATTTAATAATGCCTCTGCTTTACCAATCCTCCTACTGGTCACACACATCAATCCTAGGCAATATTGTACAGATTAAAGAGATTTAATGAGAGGGAAGGGGTAAAAGTGCATAAAGGCAATCTACCTAATTCTATCTAACTCTATATTCTCTCTCGTTAGAAGTTAAACCACTTCCCCTGTCAGCTGGCCACCAATATTCCGACTTCTTCACACACAAGTGGTTCATGTGACCCAGTATTGAGAATAAAAGTCCTAATGGTGGTGCAAAGGTCCTGCCTAATATGAATGTACACTAATACAAATGAGGTGGCTCAAGGATACCCCAACCATCATTGGCTCCCTGGAATGCAGGGGCAGAAAACATCAGGGCTGCCTTCAGATGGCACTTTATTCTACCTTCTCGACATTTTTGACCTGCTAATTTCTGCACATAAGGCCTTTTTTTAAACGCAACACAAAAACAACTTCTGGAAATCTATTGGGATCCAGCAGAAGTTTGGTGCTCATTTCTGTGTTGCTTAAAAAAACAACACCCCAATCCATTTGCAACCCCATTAACTAAGAAAATTGCAGGAGCTTTACATTGCAATTTCATGTGACAAAAATCTGGGCAGTTCTTCCATATGACTTAAAATTCAGGGCAACATGGTGCTATAACTATCAAAAAGCCACTGCTCCATAAAGGAGTGTAAAAGGAAGGTTAGAAACTGGGACAGAAGCACCAGCATTATAACCAATAAAATGGCAATAAACCCAGTCTGAATGCAGTCCAGATTGCTCCACTTCCAGGCATTATGTTTTTAACTGCAGTAACAGCACACATTATGTTCAAGCAGGAGCAGTGCAATTCTAATCCCTTATTTGTTACTATCTAAAATATTTTGGGAGCCATGTTGGTAGTTCAGTTCATAATAGATAAAAGCAAATTATTTATAATTTCTTTTAAAAAATAAAATAAAAAATCTTGCTCCTCTGCTAAAAAAGAAGTCCCGCAGCAGTTTATCATCAGAAAAGAGGGTGGGGGGGGAGGGAGAGGGAGATTTACAATCTAAAAAGATGCAACACAAAAAGAAAATGGATTGGGAAGCAAGAGGAAATCAACTCAGGTTCAAATTCCAGGATAACAACTGGTCCACGATAGCAGTTTTAAGTATAGATGAATTTACCAAATTGCCAACATCACACATAAACCCACCAACAGTGCCTGAAGTAACATTATCTGAGGTTTGTGAGAGAAGCCAATGTTTGCAATGATGCTGCCCTGTCTTGGCCATGTGGGGAAGAGGCAGAGTTGGGTTGGCATAATCTGCTGACACCCAGAGCTTCCTGGTCTGGCTCCTTGCAGACACAGCAGACATCCACATGCTTTTGGAAAGCAAGCAAGCAGCACCTGGGTTGAAACAGCACTCTCCCTACTTGTGATTCCCAGAAACCAATGTTCAGAAACATACTGCGGCTGACCTGGAAGGTCGAACACAATTGAGGAAGAGGGCAAGCAAATAAGCAGTAGCAAGAGTGGCAAGTGGGCTAAATCAGGAGGGGGTCAGTTGCTAATAGCACCTTGACTAAGGGCCCCCAAAGCTTGAAGTTGTCACTGGGAGACAGAAATGCTTGGTGCATGTCTGGGTGGCCCAACACGCCTCTAGCTAGTGGTTCTAATCTCCCTTGCTCTCTCAAGCCCAGCTACTGCCAGCCCCTGCTGTCATGGATGTTAGCTGCAAATAGAACACTTTTCACACACCTTTGAGAAGCAGATAACACAGATAACTTTTGATATGGTTCTGCTTTCCTTGCCGCAGGAAGCCAACAAGCTTTCTGGTCTGCCCGTTCCATAAACTGGCAGGAAATCACGACGGGCTCCCAATTTGCAATAAAATGTTAGCAAACACCCAGTTAGGCCAACCCAATGCTTTTTAAAATAACACTATTCATCCTGTGCCTGCCAAATTAAGAGGCGAAATTAAGATATTTTACATGCAAGTCTCAAAATTAGATCAGACTTGTGAAACAAGCCAACTATTTTTCTGCAAGCTGGTGTCTATTGGTTGTATTAGTTAACTATTTGGAAGTAATAATAGTAATAAAGTAAACAATGACTGCATGTGAAGGGAATTGACTAGGATCCTGATACATCGTGATGGCTGCTGGTGGCAACTGTACAAGGAAATAAGAAAAAGAAATATTTTGTGTTTATAGTAACAACTACCAATATGGAAGCAATTAGAACACACTTGAACATTCTTTTTGTACAGAACAGATCGTGAAGGAAACTGTGTAAAATGATTGTTACTTAATCGGATCCATATGTGCTTAATTCAATTATACAATGACAACATATTGCTATTGATAATTAAAAGAATCAGAGAAGTACAAGGACACCCAAAGAGCTGACAGCAGCATTCCACTCCATTTCAATGCTAGCAGAAAGCGGTTCACCAAATTTAACCATGGTGTAGGTTTCCCTGAACTCTGTCAAGTTACACCCAGAATGAACCTGGCACAATGAAGCAAGAGTGCAAACATTAGAGATTTTTTCTTTAAAAAAAATTAAGCTTTGGAATGAGCTAGTCTCCTGGGGAATAAAACCCTGCAGATTTCCAGAATTTGGAAGACCATAGAAGGCTGTGTATTTTGGCTGCGTAGTCTAACTAGCAATTCACAGCTGTAGGACCAGTCACACTATGGAAGACATTTTATATAAACATGACTAAACGGTATAAAGTATTGAAGCATTTTTAAAGATCATATGGTCAGTTTTTTCAGTTATTCACATGGTGTAATAAATTTCTGACTAAAGGAAAGGGGGTGGAATTAGTCCCTGAAAATAATCAACTTCTACTAGTCATTCAAATGGCCTCTTATATTATCATTCAAGACACAGCACCAGAATCACTTTTCTCCCTTCAGAGGGCAATTCCTCTCCAGTCACTCTGTGGTATAATTCATATGGGGTAAAGGTTTTGTGAAGGATCCAATAGAAGGTCGACTCTCTGGCAATAATTTGAAATCTTGGCTATAAATGCAACCCTGATTTTTGAGGCTTGTGGTAGATTCTTTGTATTAACTAGACACATATGCATCTATTGGGAAGAGGGTTGAAAAAAGTTGTTTAGCAATGAGAAAAATATGGTTGTGTCCCACATTTGGGATCAATTTTATAATCCTTTGTGCTTGTTTTGCTATGAGAAACAACCATATAAGCATCATATAAGCATGAAGTGATGTCAGCTCTTTTATATCAATATTTAAATGTGCTTTGTTACAGATCCCGATTTGATAGCTACAGTCTCTACCATAGGCTTACATTAGCATGCAGCATTTTAAGACTAAATTGAGAGCAATGAATACAAGATCAAACCCACCCCATCCCCTGCCTTCTATCTCCACAATTCATTGCTTGAAGCTGCCCTCACCCCCAACCTGGCTTACTTCTGATACTAGAGCTTCATCCACTTTCGCCAAAAGGGGAACAGATTATAGCAGTATTTATATTCCCTATTACAGTGAATCCCAGTAGTAATGTACGGAAGTGAGAGCTGGACCATCAAGAAGGCTGATCGCTGAAGAATTGATGCTTTAGAATTATGGTGCTGGAGGAGACTCTTGAGAGTCCCATGGACTGCAAGAAGATCAAACCTATCCATTCTCAAGGAAATCGGCCCTGAGTGCTCACTAGAAGGACAGATCCTGAAGTTGAGGCTCCAGTACTTTGGCCACCTCATGAGAAGAGAAGATTCCCTGGAAAAGACCCTGATGTTGGGAAAGATGGAGGGCACAAGGAGAAGGGGACGACAGAGGATGAGATGGTTGGACAGTGTTCTCGAAGCTACTAACATGAGTTTGACCAAACTGCGGGATGCAGTGAAGGATAGGAGTGCCTGGCGTGCTCTGGTCCATGGGGTCACGAAGAGTCGGACACGACTGAACGACTGAACAACAACAACAATTACAGTGAATGGGAGGGAACGGGACGACAGAGTATTGTTTTATACAGAGCAACTAAGGGTGGATGGATCCTACAGAAAGGAATGGCTGGATCTGAGTGAAAGGAAAGCCCGTGGAAGGTGACTAGTTTGCTCTCTCTGTGTGTGTTCGATTTTGCTGACTTTCCTTCTTGTAGATGGAATCCCCTTAGTACAGAGAATGTAATATATGATCAGAGGACTGTGAAAAGAAGGTGGGAGGACTGAAAGTTTTTCTACTCACTGGCTCAGTCTTGGGAGACATACAGTTAGACACCTGACAAATGTGGGATGATGCTTGAATTTAGATTTGTTCATTTCTAAAAAAGAAAGATCTCATCTGCCCTGGAATCCCTTTTTAATTCTGAGCAGATGAAGGAAGGCTGCAGTTTTATGACCCAGTGAATAGAACAGATGAAATCCTGGACTGTTTAGATCAACACCCTGATTGTGGAAGGCAACATGGACACGAGTTTATGTATCCTACATTGATTCCTATAACCAACACACACACCCCTTCTGATGGTTGGTCTTCCATTTTCCAGAAAGAGGTATGGAGGCTTACATCATTAGTTTAGTTTCCATGGAATGAAGGTCACTGGAAACTGGTGACTTTTCTGTATTATAAGGTTTATCTGCACACACACACACGATAGAAAACTCATGACCTTAACACTCTGCACACCTTTCAGAAATAATCTGCAAATAATGGCAACACTTTGGCTCAAGGATACCTAAAAAGCTAGGGTCATTTAGCTAGGGTCAAAGAAACTGGTTTGACCATCTCAGCAATATTTTTTCTGCAGAATCCAATTTCAAGATCTAATCACAGCAATAGAGGGAACCACAAATGCCCATTTGGTCCAACCAAGAAAACTAGCAGATCCAAGCAAAAGATTCTGGTACAAAATCTTCTAATATGAGTATAACACGTCACCATCCTTCTTCCGATGTAATTCAAATGCTTGATATGTCGTTCTTGCAACTTTCTGACTACTCTCCTGCCCAGTTTTTACTGCCACCACCTCTTCCAGCTAGGAAACAGAAGGAGCTATAGCCTATGCCTACAGCAGTGTCCCACAGATGGGGAAGACATTGTGCCACTTCCTCCAAGACACACAATGGCATAGCATCTTGTTTCCCAGTTGGAAGAGGAAAGCAAAGGAAGATGAAGGAAAATGTAATAGCATTCACTTTGTGAGCGCACTAAAGACAGTTGGCAAGTGTAAACAGAGTTGACAGCATGTTCACAGAGCCAAGTTCCCTATTGTTATGGGTTTGCAGGGGGCCTAAAAGTCCTGGGTGCCAGGTTACCCCCCCCATAATTTCTGAACTTGGTAAATGTGGGGTTCGAAGTCAAGCCAGCTTCCTCAGAAGCTGGGCTTAGAGAGGTGCCACCTAAGAACAAACAGGAGTCACAAAAGCTGAGGCATTCAGCATCAGACAAGAGGGGGGGGTGCTACCAGGTTCACAGGGAAAGTGATGTCACCACAGAAAAAAAGTTTTTTTGCAGGAACTTTTTGAAACAGAGTTTGCAGGGTGAAAGGTGATAACCCAAATTATCTGGGTGGAGGATCGCTTGGGTCAGATGCTATGATCTTGGTGCAATAAACCATAGTTTGTCATATCAACCCCGCTCCCCCCCCCTCTATTTACATGCCTGGCTTTGGTCCATGCAAACTAGTTTCCTGTGGATGTCTGAATAAGAATCAGGAGGAGTGGAAGGGAAGGGACATGCAGGCACATGGCTCATGCACTGTTAGATAAACTGTTCACTGATAAACCATTATTTGTTGAACCAACACTATCACATCTGAACCTTCCAACATAACTTCTAAGTCAGCCCATGTTTCTTTTAGTCAGGCTAAGCCAAAGAGTTAAGGTTGTTCTGTGTTGCAGCAGCTAGATGCCAAAATTCAGCATCACCTGAGCTCTGTGAGTGTGGCATTCTCCCGATTGAAGTGCAGAGTGTTTTAAGACCGGGACATTCACAGGGAAACCAAAATGCATGTTTACAAAGCTATTGTACTACCAACCTTACTGTATTCTTGTGAAACATGGACCACTTATAAACACCATCTCCAACTCCTCGAAAGATTCCATCAACGGTATCTCCGAAAAAAATTACACAGCACTTGGGAAGACAGGCGAACTAATACCAGTGTACTGGAAGAAGCAAAGATCACCAGTGTTGAAGCAATGATTCTTCAACATCAACTTTGTTGGACTGGTCATGTTGTGCGGATGCTTGATTATTGTCTTCCAAAGCAACTACTCTATTCTGAACTTAAAAATGGAAAGCGTGATGCTGGTGGTCAACAAAAGAGGTTTAATAAAGACTGTCTCAAGGCAAATCTAAAAAAATGTAGTATAAACACCAACAATTGGGAAACACTTGCCTGCAAGCGCTCCAATTGGAGAACAGCCTTTACCAAAGGTGTCATGGGCTTTGAAGACACTCGAACTCAGGATGCAAGGGAGAAAGGTGCTAAGAGGAAGGCACAGCTTGGCAAATCCACACCATGATCAACTCCTGCCCAGAAACCAATGTCCCCACTGTGGTAGGGACATGTGGATCCAGAATTGGCCTCCACGTTCACTTACGGACTCATTGTTAAAACCGTGTTTATGGAAGACAATCTTACTCGGCTACGAGTGATCACCAAAGAAGAAGACCCTTGAACCCTTATTTATGAACAGAATTCAAATCCTCCAACTAGGATCCTTCAGTTCACTGTTTCTCCTTCCTTGTCACTCTCAGTTAGAAGTCAGTCATGCAACTTGTTTAAAATTCTCTCAAGGACAGAACTGACTGCTTACACTTAGCAGCAGAAACCTTGTTTGGCACCAAAAACAGAATTACAGTCACACCTGATACCTAATACTACTGACAGCAATAAAATTACAGCCTGACATTTGACAGTTTAAAAACTAAAACATTCCACACAAACTGCATTGACCCTTTCAGATGTACTCAAAGCCACATCATGTCCAAGCTGATGTTTGAGTTCCAAATTTGGTGGCTAAGCAAAATATGCAAACAAAACAACTGTAATAAATTATAGAGCTCTGAAAGTACCACTGCAATTGCATAAATCAAGGTCAGACATGCTAATGATTAAAAGCTGAAGAAGAAGCAGCATCTTTGCCTTTTCCCGATTGACAATATACATGTCAAAGTGAATTCCCGTGCCAATTGTAAAAACCGATTTATCTCACTACTAAAAACACTTATTGTAAGACATCTGCAAAAATGTTTGGAGGCTACCACATTTAACCTTTATTTTCAAAGGGCAAGTTACTTAATTTTGTAGACTGCACATTGTAGATTGTATTTTTACAAGAAGAAAGACAGAAAAGAAGGAAGGAAAAGGAAATGATGTATTTATTCATTCCAATTTATATCTAGCATTGTAGCCTTTGTGACCAGGGGCGTAGCAAGGCTCTGCACTGCCTGGGGTGGCGGCGGCACAGAGGCACCCCCCCGGGGGAGGGGCACAACGCATGCGTCGTGACGTCACAACGCATGTGGATGCCACTGAAAGGGGGAAATTCCCCCTTCCCGTCACTTTTTCGGCGGGGGAGTGGGCCAGCAGGGAGGGGGCATCACGCTTGTCCCTGGCATGACGCCCCCTCCTCGCTGGCCCACGCCCCCGCCGAAAAAACCGCTGGGAGGGGGAAAAGGGAAGCAGAGCAGATGCATTCAAGCACCTGCTTTGCCTCCCCCTTTCCCCCTTCTAGCAGCTTTTTCTGTGCGAGGGGTGGGCCAGCGAAGAGGGGGTGTCATGGCAGCGACAAGCGTGAAGCCCCCTCCTCGCTGGCCAGCCCCTCGCGCTGAAAAATAGCCGCTGGAAGGGGGGAAAGGCAGCATGCCCCTGTTTGGGGCCCGCCTGGCGGGGCGGGGTGGTGGGAGCGGCCAAAGTGTCACCCCCTCCCCTGGAACACGGGGCGGGCCGCCCCCCTTGCTACGCCCGTTTGTGACATCTAAGATGGCTTTGAAATTTGCTACTGTAAATGTTATGAAAAATAAAGAAGTGTTTGTAGCCAGGAACTTTATTGAAACTATGCAACTCTTCTCAATTTAATAAAGTGGTAGCTGTGGTGTAAACCACAGAACCTAGGGTGTGCCGATTGGAAGGTCAGCAGTTCGAATCCGCACAACGGGGTGAGCTCCCGTTGCTCAGTCCCAGCTCCTGCCCACCCAGCAGTTCAAAAGCACGTCAAAGTGCAAGTAGATAAATAGGTACCGCTCCAACGGGAAGGTAAATGGCGTTTCCGTGCGCTGCTCTGGTTTGCCAGAAGCTGCTTAGTCATGCTGGCCACATGACCCAGAAGCTGTCTACAGACAAACGCCGGCTCCCTCCCTCGCCCTATAGAGCGAAATGAGCGCCGCAACCCCAGAGTCGTCCGCGACTGGACACTAACGGTCAGGGGTACCTTTACCTTTACCTTTAATCTATCCCTTACCATTCTCCAGAACAGCTTCTCTCACACAAGCGCTCATGGAACGCTATAGTTTATAACATTATAGAATCACACAATATAAAAGAGTGTTCAGGAAATAACAGGAAACAAACAGATCAGCAGTCCAAAGATCAGTAGTATGTGTTTCTGTTGGAGGAGGTGGAAAAAAGACTCAGTCCTCCCAGTACAGGCAAATCCACAGGACCCAATTTAGGGTTTGCTTTTAAACTCGACTGAGAAACTGAAAAGAATACTCCTCCTTGGAAAATAAATGGTAGCACAGCAAGCTGCCTTTCATCACGGTATCAAATACTGGAAGAACTGCAAGTCTTACTTTTGTCACGAGAGGGAGCTCCAGTTCATGTATTTCTTAAATGTGAATTTGAGAGTGGAGATGCAGTGTTTTGTCCAAGAAGAATAAGTTAACAGAGATACTATACCGATAAAAAACAGAAGTTACAGGCACTTTCTGACACCATGTTTGTGATAGGACAGGCAACGGTACCTATAAAACTAGGCATATATTACATACTTTATTTTTAACCTGCATTGTTCTTTCTTAATTAAACTTTTATAAATAGGGACGAGAGTAGCACGGAGATGGGGGGAAAGGATATTCAGAGTTGTACAAATAAAAGTAGACAGGTAAGATCTTGATTTGGAATCAAGCCTAAGGGTTGTACTGAACTAGCTTCTAACTCAGAGTAGACCCATTGAAATTAACGAACCTAAATGAGCCACATCCATTCACTTCAGTTAATTTACCCTGAGTAGGACTAACATTTAACATCACCCTAAAAGCTGGAACAGGAACTTCTGCAGTGCAAGGCCCAACTATACACTTTTTTATATATCCATGGCCATTTTTCTAAATTATCTCCATACTGTTGCACACTGTGTGTTTGCTTTACTTTCAAGCCCCTTATTCAGGTCATCTAAGATATTTCTTTTTCAGATATGGGATTTATACCCTAAAAAGGTAAACAGACACCTGACTGTTAGGTCCAGTCGTGGACGACTAGTTTTACTGGCCAAGCGAGTCGGCGTACAGCTTCCGGGTCATGTGGCCAGCATTACTAAGCCGCTTCTGGAGAACCAGAGCAGCACACAGAAACGCCGTTTACCTTCCCACTGGAGAGGCACCTATTTATCTACTTGCACTTTGACGTGCTTTCGAACTGCTAGGTTGGCAGGAGCAGGGACCGAGCAATGGGAGCTCACTCCGTCATGGGGATTCAAACCACCAACCTTCTGATCGGCAAGCCCTAGGATCTGTGGTTTAACCCACAGCACCACCCGCATCCCTACAATAAAATCCTTAAAGTGACATACAAGACTCAATAACAGAACGTATTTCCCATTGGGAGGGGGCAGCAGGTGCTTGCCCTTGTGCTGCTGCCACTGCCAGGGCATGAAGAGGAGGAGGAGGAAGTGGTAGAGGAGGTGCCCGCCCCTTGCACTGGAGGACTTGTTCTGGGGTGCTTAGGGCAGGTTTTACATAGGTTTTCTGGATGCTCGTGGCCTCCGTTGTGCTTTCAGCAGCATGTATTGTTACAGAGTCTTGGGAGCCATGGTTTATGGGTGCCAGATTCCCCTAAATTCCAGGGTCCGATAGGTGTTAGCATTTAATCAATGCTTGGAGTGTTAAAATTGACTTCCAGACACTGGATTTAGAAAAGCATTAAAATACACAGCCAAGCCAGCTTCCCTTGTTCAGGAAATTGCCTGGGAGATCAGCCATTGACAAAAGACAAAGGAAAGGTAATAGGCCATTCGGAAAGCCGGGGGGGGGGGGACTCTGTGCCAGACAGAAAATGGGAAGGGCCCCTTCCCACTGCTCTGAGTAAGTTTGGAGACAAAGCAGAGTAGAGTTTAGGAATGCAGTTGGCCATGATGTGAGCTGAAGGTGGAAGTCTGTAAAACGCAGCAAGCTAGAGAGTCAGAGCCATAGTAAGCATGCCTGGGACCGCTGAAATCTCAAATCGCTTGGAGATTGGAGTGGCGTGCAACAGTACTTTGTGAGGGGCTTTCAATAAACTTGGCTTTTTGCATTTCCACATAGATGCCGTGTGCTCTGGGGAGGGGGCGGCACAGCCTGTGTCTGTTTGGGACGCTTATGGGGCCATGGAGTGTACTAGTGATCTCCACATCTGCTTACCTGGTTGTGCTATTCGTGTGGCTGTGCAACTGGAGGAGTGTGTGGTGGGTGCAGCCAGGGTGTGTGGCATGTACTGATTAGAGGCTGCAAGCAGAATGTGCTCTGTGTTTCTGCACTGCTTCCCATGGATTCTCTCTAAGCAGCCTCACAGTCTGTATACACCATTAGGAGGGCTTGGGTCCTATCCACCCTGTGTGTCAACAGGTGGCAGCAGTTCCCATGGTGACAGTGGCTTTCTGTATTTCAGCAGATTTTTCTATTCTGCTGGGTTGGTGCCAGTTCAGCCAGAATTTCTGCCTTCCTGGATCTTCTGAATGGACTCAGGATCTGGCATACTTTATGGCAGTTTAACTTCAGCCAGCATACATTAAGCCCGATTCCCATGTTTAGGATTGCCCTGCCCGCTAAGATTCGAACTGGTTCATGGCATATCATATTAACAACTGCAGTACCCTGCTGTGCTTAATCCTTTTCCATTTAAAATCAGTGGGATTCAAAACATGGTTAAGTTGGCTGGAACAAACCTCTCATAATCTACATTTGTTGTTAATTGTCCAGGCAGGCAGCCCCAAGTGAACAGCCCTGACCTCTTTCACTCTCAAGGCTTGAGATTATCCAGACATTTCATCTGGTCCCACTGTTACTTGGAAATATATACGTATAATGGACTTCCGGCGGCTGACGCCATTGCGGGTGGTCGTGGGCTGCTTCGGCTGCGAAGCACCCAGTCCATCCCGGGGGTTAGGAGCCCTGCTACCGCAAAGCGGGGCTCCGGTTGGGGTGCGGGAAGAGCGTCCCGCACCCTGGGCTCCCCGGCTGTGCCCGTTGTGGCTCCGAACCCTTCCCCCGCTCCCCCTGTAAAGGGGGAGTGGGGGTGAAGGGACGACGGAGCCGGGCTATAGGGGACATGCCCCAACCGGGATGTAAATGCGGCGACAAAGCCTGTGATGAGCGTCTAAGTTCTACCTGTCCTTAATGAGCTGTTAAGAACCCAGAGGCGGTGAGTAATTGATTGACTCTTTGTATTCCTGGAACGATCTGGGGGAAAGAAGAAAGGCAGCCCGCCTCCCTCCCTTCGGGAGATGAAAGGAATTAACTCTTTAAGTGACTGCTGCTACAACAAGCGATTGAAAGTATTTGGAATTTGAAAACTGAGACTGTTGAGATTTCCCTTCGGGGGTTAACTGGGGGGAAAATATCTCCATTTGAAGTTTTGGTCTTTATACTCCGGCATCGGAGAAATGGCGACGACTTGGACTTTCGTGGGAAAAAACTGAAACAAAGAAAGGAAGAGACAGGAACTGAAACTTGATACTCACCCTCCCTCCTAAAATGCTGGACTTTGCGTTTGCACTGGTATCGAGCTCTGGTTTGGAGGAGGAGGAAATGCTTAATGTCTTGCAACTGGAACTGCTTAATCGAAAACTACAAATTTTGAGTGGAATTATAAATGAAAAGAACTTACTTTCCACAGAAGAGGCTTTTCAAAAGGTCTACACAATGGAAACAAACTTTGGCAAAGAGCTGGGAGAGGCGCTTGAAGGATGGTTTGAGATGGCTGGGCAACTCCGAAAGGAAGGGGGGCCGGTTTCTGGGGGTGGCAGCCCTGGAACGGGAAAATTTACAATATCCAGACTCCGAGGTGGCAGCTCGGGGGCAAGGGACAAGGAATTAAGATTTCTACAAGAAGAAGAAGAAGAAGAAAAAGAAACGGAGAAACCCAGAATGGAGGGGAGGAACACCCTGAGGCTCGATGCGGGGTTTGTTGTGGATGCAGCCTGGACCTGTGGACATTTAGAGGAAGACAATTGGAGATTTGGTTCTGGTGAAAGACAGAAAAAGACAATGGACAGAGGGGGAGTGGGTTGAAATATTAAATGTATAATTCAAATGGTCTGCCATGGTATCCGAAATCGGAGTGTGAAGTCTGTTAATTACAAGTTTATTTTAAATAAGTAAGGAGATATTGAATCTTAAGTTAAAAGCAGCATGATAAAGGATAGAAGAAATAAGTTTAGCTATAAGAATACTTGGTTAAGATCTAGGTTATAATGCAAAGATTAAGACAATTGTGTTTTTTCTTTTAAGTAAAGTTAAATTTTTTACAGAGAAAAGTTGTTAAGGAAATAGTATATTGATTTAAAACCGAAGGTGTATAGGCGGGGGAAGTCAAAAGTCAAGATTCAGAACTAGATTTTTTTTTTTTTTGCAAGGTATATAGATAAGAAGAAGAATCCTGACATTATGTGTATTTGTATTTGTTTTGTATTTGTAGGTGTGGGGTTGGGTTTGTGTTATATTATGAAAATGCTAATAAATTCTGTTAAAAAAAAAAAAGGAAATATATACATATAATGAATTACACCTATTAAAAATTATTTAGACTACTTCTGTTTAGAAATAACACTGCAAGGCCAACTGGATTTTTTAGAACCAACTTAAAAGCTGTATCCTTGTGCACCAATATAGTGAATTTCATTCTATATTGCTTTTAAATATATTTATTTTCTCTGTTTTCTGGCTAGCTACATGCAGTCTAACAAAGCTAATGGGACTGTTATTTCTTCATTATCCAGATAGCAAGGGAAAAAAACAAATCCTATTACATGGGTAGGCAAACTAAGGCCCGGGGGCCGGATCCGGCCCAATCGCCTTCTAAATCTGGCCCGCGGACGGTCCAGGAATCAGCATGTTTTTTACATGAGTAGAATGTGTCCTTTTATTTAAAATGCATCTCTGGGTTATTTGTGGGGAACAGGAATTTGTTCATTCCCACCCCAAAAAAAATAAAGTCTGGCCCCCCACAAGCTCTGAATGACAGTGGACCGGCTCCCTGCTGAAAAAGTTTGCTGACCCCTGTGCTATTAGATGTTGAGTCTACATGGATCACCTAAATCACTGGTGCCTTCACTGAAATTTTATCACTTTTTAGCAGCCCTGTACATTAAAACATTATTTGTATTATTATTTTAAGGGAAAGTAATGGGATATTAAGGAAGTTTGTTCTGTCATTCCCCAATTAACAGCTTGAAGTGTGCAGTCCGAGTACTGCAATATAAAAGTACATACTCAAAAGTGCTCTGGCATGACTTCTGGAAAAGTGGTTGGGAAGTTGTCACTAGGGTTTCAAGCTTTAAATAGGTTCATTAAATATTTAGGCTGCAGTCCTATGCATACTTACCTGGGAGTAATTTCCAATGAATCAATGGGGCTTACTGAACAGTCATGTATTGGATTGCACCATTAGTTAATTAATTGCTGAGGAAGGTGGAAATCCACCAGAGGGGCAAAGATTAAGGAAACACTTGTTGATTTTTCAAGGCTATTTTGATTCTGATGTGTTGCTGGAAGCTTTCACCTACTGAATCACAACTCACTTTTTCCTTCAGTAGTTGAAAAGTTACTGTAAATGCTAGCTTGTGGGGGTGGGATCAAGGGTATACCAAAGGGATGGTTAGGTTGGCCACGCACCAAGGGCACAGGCCAGGGGGGCACAAAAATCATGCCTCTCTACTCTGGCTCAGAGTGGCTAGGAGCCTATCTGCCCACTCTCCTTGCCAAGGGTGCAACGAATGGGTGTGTGTGTGTCAATACAGCTCCTTGCCAAGGGCGCAAGGGAGCCTAGGTACGCCTCTGTTGGAGACAGATTAACAATCTGACCAGATGGGCCACAAAGGTTCCCTCCTCCCCGACCATGTTGGCATGTTCGTGTCTCTTTTGCCAGGTGGAGAAATGTGTGTTTGCTCTCACATCTATTTTGACATAGTATCAAAAACAAGGGCATACAGTTCTGCAAAGATGGAGTTGGGTAACAGAATAGTGGTAAAAATGAGTCACTATGTAGACCTGGGATGGGGAATCTATGGTCTTTCAGATGATGTTGGACTACAACTCAAATCACCCCTGACAATTAGCCAATCCATGCTGGCTGCGGCCAAGGTGAAATCCATGCTAACTGCGGCATTCCCCATATCAGAGTTTAACTATTATTATTATTACTACTATTACTACTACATTACAGTATGAGATACATTGCCCTATCATTAGTATAAGAACAATAGGGCATTGTATCTCAAACTGTAATGTGACAGTAAAAGTTCAAGGCACCGTAACAAATACTACTGCAAAATTAGTGCAATTTCTCAGTCTTGTCTTCATGGGGGAAAATGTTTGGTTTTACCTTACCAATATGAACCTTTAAACTCTCAAGATATTTGGACTGCCATCTATTTTTTGTTTTGTTTTGTTATAATATCTTGGGCTTCTGAGTAATTGAACAATTAGGGTGATTAATTGCATGCTTGCAATAAAAACAGACGACCAGCAGAGATCCCTTACAGGCTAAATATTTTGAGAAAATTCTATCTGCTACTAGACATAACAAATGCAACCAACCCAGCACGCAACTTGAAGCTGGTTGAATGGATCCTTGCTGGTTTGCTCTGGAACCCAAACCTCCTTAAAAGAAGCCAAAGTGTTTAAAAAAATAAACTCAAGATGGAGAGCATGGGGGAAGAGAAATATTGACATGTGAAGCTGATATTATCCTAACAAAAGAAACACTGTTTTCTCCCTTTGGCCATTTCATTGTTCAAATCAAAATAGCAAGACTTGGGAGAGTACACACTAGCTAAAGCGTTTGCCTCTGAGTAATTAACTGCTGCTGGATACGTTACAACGCACCAATAGGATATTTCTCAAATGCACATTTTATATCAGGTGGTCAAGCAAGCTGTATTTATACAGCACAACACAAAATCTAGTGGCTTAATGTAAAATCCAGAGAAAGTCAGGTTTTATTGTTTACATTACAAGATCAAGTTTCTAACCCATGGGGTTGTGAAGCAAAGCATAAAGACAAAGTATGAGAAGCTAGAGTGGCTTTATTTATTTATTGGACTACTACCCTGCTCTTCAAAAATATGTGACTTACACAATAATATATTCAAATACAAAAGCTAAAACTTGCAATAGCAAAAATTGGATAAAAACCAGCAGCAGAGATAATAAATTTTAAAATCTAGAGAGATTTTTGGGGAAGAGAGTCTTCATCAGGCACAACAATGATGCAAATTACAGGGGAGGGGCATGTCTGAAAAGTCCCTCTGAAAGGGGGAGGGGCATCTCTAAAAAGACACCTACAGAAGAGCTGAAAACATGAAGCCTTGTTCATTTGTTTATAGGTAAATCTTCAGCTCCTTTTAAATTCCTTCACATCTTGGGGCTGGGGTATGTACCATCACTTTGAATTTGACTCATAGACAGACTCTGAGCCAGTGCAACTGTAATGCCCAGTTGTAGTTAGCAGTTCTTTTAACTATATTATAAACCAACAGAGGTTTCCAATCTGTCTTCAAATGCAGTCCCATATACAGTACCACACATCCATTCATTTATTATTCAGTTCCTAAACCTGCTCTTCATTGTAAATAATCCCAGAGCAGGTTACAACATAAAACTACATAAACCACAGCAGGCCAACACTAACAAGCCAATCACTATCATAACGCATTGACAAAATGTTAGATAAAAATCCCAAAACATTTCACAATAGCCCAGCTACCAATGCACTCAAAAAATGACTACATTGCTTCAATCTCTTCAATAAGCCTAGGCAAAGAGGTGCCTCCTTAACTAGCACTAAAAAGCTAACAGTGTCGGCACCAGGTAATCTTCAACAGGGAAAGCATTCCAAAGAGAAAGGGCCACCACAGAGATGGCCTTTTCTCACATCACTCTACAGGCAGACTGGTATACAGAGGTCTGATCATTTTTATACATCAACATTAACACATTGTATTGAGTGCTGCAGGTTCTGCAGGACAAATGTTGTTATGTGGTTCCAACGGCCAGTACTTCTCAACATCCTCAGAATTACATCAGCTACAGTTTTCAAACCATATGCACCCCAAAAAGCACTTTACAATAATTCAACTGGGAAGTTACCATAGCATGGGTTGCTGTGGCAAGGCTACCTAACTGGATCAAGGAGAGCCCCAAGACCATGAGCTCACTCTTTCAAGAGGAGAACGAACCTACCCAGAACAAACTGTATATCAAATTCCTGATCAGAGAACTAGCAACACACAGTAGCAGATTACTGAATTACAGGTAATCTAACCTGAATGCTACCAGTTCAGAGCATAGATAAGTGAAGTCAAACTATTAATATTCCAAGTAGAGTTGCATGCGGTGCATCACCTTAAGCTTATAAAAGGCATGCCATTCCATGGAAGCAACTCACAACTAGTGACACAAGTTGTACCCAAGTGTCTACACACTCTTGTTCCTTTCTTGTATCAGAAAAATTTCCAATGTGTGCTGACCTAATTTACTGGAAGACCCAAATCACTGAATGAGAGTAATTTTTAAAGAATAAAATCTTTATGGACTACTGTGGGATAGCACTCCATCAAAATACCATAATGCTTGGGTCAATTAAAAGCCCTTCCATATCGAAGCTTTCCTTAGTTTCAGGTTGTGAAGGAACAAGAGGCAACAAAAATAAGCCGATCATCTCAGGCATTCCCTACTGATTCTTCACTAGCAGAGGGCAGCCCATAAAAGGCTTATCATGAAGCCTGCAGGAAGCAAAGGAAAGTGGAAAGAGCAGACTTTGGTCATTTCCTGTAAAAAGAGCCTGACTGCAATGTGCAGAGAATAACTTGTCTTGGTAGCTGAGAGCACTTGGACCTTTTCACAAATAAAGCAACCCAATCTTTTAAAAACAAAACCTGTGTTTATATAACTCAGCTATATGAATTCTTGTTGGGCAAATTAACTCTGTGATATGACTCAATATGTAGGGAAATAACTTTAACCATTTCAGTTGCTATGTGTGTTTCCATGATTTACAAAGCTCTCCTTCAGGTAAGGAGCTCAATGGAGACCAAGAGCTGGGAAAATCTATAAGCTATAAATGAACCAATATATTGTCTTTAAAGGAAAGTGTTGCTAAAAGAACATACACTTGCTTCATTGAGGCAAATTATCATTATTTGGGGCATATTATTTGAGACTAAAAGCAAGACCTAGAGATGTTAAACCGGCCCCCCAAATCTTGAAATATGTCTTTGCTTAGTACTTAAAATTAATTGGCAACTAGTGCTTTAATTTCTTTTGTGTATAGAATGAAATATTGGCTCCAGCAATATTTGTATTTTGTAGGAAAAGGTTTTTTGTGATACGTATCTTGAGAATTTTAACTTTTCTTGCCTATTGTTTTAGATAGTGCAATACACTTGAATTCCACTATTTCATTATTTGTAATAAGGGTTCCAAGAATCAATCTTCAAAGTAGTACTGAATTCCTGTCGCCTGGGCAGCCCAGGACTTCCAGACACACTGCCCAGGCTTGTGCCCTTAGAAGTAGTGTCGAATATATTTCCAGCAAAAAGCAATAAAGTTCAATTCCATACACATACTATTTTGTGTGGAGGTGGATGAGAGGATTTTCACAGCACAAATCCTATCTATGCATGTCTACTTGGCTGTATTCTCCATTTTGCTCATGAATCCAACGCCCTAGTAAGTGTGCTTGGGATTGCATCCTCAGAATTGAATAAGCTTGAAAGGAGGGCAGCTGCTCATAGAATGTGCAGTTAGTCTACTACCACTTCTAATCAACAGATTCTGTAGGTTTTCAAAATAGTACAAAATCTGTAAAACCTTATTGACCAGAAACAACACCCTTAAAGGACAGATCACACTGCACACACCCCAGTTTTTTAATTTTCCCTTCTGTTTCTGCTGACCCTCTTCTACGTGACAGTGGTGGTGGTGACCCCTCCTCATTCCAGATTATTTTTTTGTCAGTTTGGGTGCATGCGCTTTTTTATAGCAGTGGTAGCCTCTCTGTTTGGAGCATATCATAATCCGAATGATATGGCTAATCAAATGGCAATGCTGGTTACCAATTACCCTGCTTCAGCAAAGGATATTCAACTAGATTTTCAGATCCTGTTTGAAAGAAGACTTTCGGCACAAAAATTGGTGATTTGTATCACAGTTACTTTCAGTAATTTGATCAAAACAAAAAGTTATGTTACGCTATTTTATGACATTATGCTATGTTGTAATATTTTTTCATCTGGTTTTTCCTCTGCAAATAGTTATACTGTATTTTATAATATACTGGAAGCCATATACCTGGTAATATTTTGCAGTTTCATACAGGCAAATAATGTTTTACTTATAAGCAAAACAAGATGGATGAAAAAAGCCCAGTTGAACACATTTACAAACATAAACATTGATGAAAATAAAGCAGCAAATCCTTTCTTACCAGAACAAACTGATCTAGTTCCAATGTATCACAACAAAGTAGAATGTTTTCCCCCTACATCAGAAATGGAACAGGAGTCAATGATGTTAATTACTTGCAGAAGAGTTACAGTTATACATACAATATGAATATTTAGTTTTTAGGGAGATTTTCTTATTAATATTTCATAAGAATACTGGCCATCCAAGCTACATAATAGATTTAAACTTTTAATAAAGATTCTACTGAAAAAGACAGTATCTGCTTGTTTATTTCTGAGCAACACTCTTGAGGTAAATGCCTTACATCCTCCTTGACTTCAAGACCTATATCATGAACATAATGATTTTCTTGTTTGGCATGATGATTGCACAAAATACAGTATCTGGCTGCCATGTCTCTTAATTCTTTATTTGCTTGGAGTTTTATTATTTTGGGGCTCCAATTATTCTCAATTAAGAGAAGATCTCTGGAAAAGACATTGGACAGAGCTTGCTCCTTCCAGTCACAATTATTTTCTCTGTACACATTTAGGTATTTATTCATGTTCTCCTCACAGGTGCGTTTCTGTGAAGTGCCACCTTCAGTTTGGCTTGCTGAGATAAAAGCTACATTCAAAGGAGAAGTGTCTGTGATTTTATAAATGCAAGGTCCATAGTCTAGAACCCTGGTGTTTGAATGGAGCAAAGGAAAACAAATATTCAACATACCAGAGTTAACGCATGTCAAGTAATTAAGGTAATCATGTCCACTTTGGAATACATTTTCCTCAAGGGCTGGTAAACGCTCTCTGCTCAGCAGCTGTCTTCTCTGATGGGTAGCAAATCCATCAAAGGTTCTTTGTTGAAGTTCCCTTTCAAGCATTATTGATTCCAACTCCTTGTCTGCAAATGCCCTTCTTTTCCTCATTCTTGCACTGAGGCTAGAAAGGCAATGTTCTGTTTCCTGGGAGGGTGGATTATTTGCTACAACAAGATCCAAAGGAAAAGGACAGTTATTGTGCAAAGCCTAGCATTAGGTGCTTTCAAACATTACACATTTCCTTCACAGAAAGCATTTCACGTGGTAAAAAAGGTATTACTAAGAAACCTGTGTGTAAGTTGTCACATCACAGGTAATAGTTGCACGTGCCAGTCATTAACCATTTGTACACATTGTATAGTTAAAAATGTAGCATAGTGAAAGTGCACCCATACGCTTGTCATATACGACAGTTAACAGCTAACTACACCAGTGCATTTCATGTGTAGGTAATATCATATGTAATTAAGACATCTGAAGCAGCCTTTGTGCTTAAATACAGCTGACACCAAGAAAATCAAGAACACTCAGTTCATACTCAAATCGGTGACACTTAGGTATACTTAGCTTCTCTGGAATGTATCCAGTATTCACTCATGAAATGTAATGTCAACCAGAGTCCTTGACTAGAAATGCCATTGTCACACAATCTTTTGATGTTTTTTAAGGGTTTGGAGAGTCATGCCTAAAGAGGTCTTTATAAGTAGATGCTCATTTATGGAATGTGTCAGGAATATATAATAAACATTCATTTCACAGCTATAACAACTTATTGTCCTATATCAATACCACATTTTATAATGGAATACATTAAAAGGAAAGAACCTACTAGATTTGTTCCAAGTGTATTTCCTACATGCAGGCACATACCTTCCGGTGAGTGTCTAGCCAACAACCTGGCAGTGTGCTTGGTCTTGCAATGGAAGTTTAATCTGTGGCCAGAAACTGAACATTCACTGCTCCTCATGCCTTTCTTAACCTATGCAATCACAAAAAGAAGAAGACATTCCTCAACACCATAGCTATTTTTGCTTACTAACAATGTCCATGCTTGCCTGCTAAAATAATACTGAAAACATTCAAGCTATTTGGAAGCAAATAAGAAAAGTTGCATTATGATCAAAAGACAACTTTCCCCCAGGGTGCATTACAATTATATAGTTTACATTAGGGGTTTATTATTGCTATTTTAAATACATAAAAAATGAGATCAAACAAAGGAAACTTGTCTTCAATAGCAGTAAACCAATTATGCTGCCAGGCCCAGAAAGCTCCACTAGCACCCAAATTAATTTAAGAAGCTTAAACTATTTACACTGAATCCATCCCATTTAAAAGTTAAAGTTACTCAGCTTCCATCTACATGAGGCAAAGCTCACTGAAGACTGGAACTTGTTTGTAGCTAAAATGCAGAACCAGATTCCAGTGACTTTCTCAGGAAAAGGTGCTTCAGGAGAGGGCAGTTTTAAGGTTACTTTTCTTACATTATTCCTCAGCTCCACATCCTCCCCGTTTGTTCTTGTGCCACTTAGAATCATAGAACCGTATCGTTGGAAGGGTCATCTAGTCCAAACCCATGTAATGCAAGAATTGCAACTAAAGCATCCATGACAGTTGACCATCCAACCTCTGCCTAAAAACCTCCAAAGGAGAGGAGTCCACCACATTCCCAAGGAGTCCATTCCAATGTCGAACACCACTTACCGCCAGAAAGGTCTTCCTGATGCAGATGCTTTATTTTCTGTTCTGGAAATGTTTACTGTCCTATAAAGCTTGCATGGGCCCAGAAGCTAAGCAAAAAGCCCATCTCACTGCCCAGAGCACACACCAATGAAGCTAAATCTAAAGCCAGCTGAACTTGCAGGAGCAAATTCAGCAGCTGAACCTTTGTGCTTTGCTACAGGAAAAAAACTTCACAGCTGAAGATGCTCCTGCATTGCAACGAATAAAGGCAAGGTGGGGGTATGCCTGGGGGTGGGGGTCCTGCTTATACAGGGACTAGTTCGTTCTTGGTTTAAACAGGAACTATTCAACTTGCCACAGCTGCCTATACTGGCAAGTGTGGCCCTCTGAGGGGCCCCCACAACACACGCCCTGAGGCGTTTCCGGCATTCACACCCACCCACCCACCTGAGAGGATTTCTTTTGCCATTACTAACCGTTCTGCTGCTCCACCACCGAAATTAATACAACGCAGTGCTGAAGCAAGTTGTTCAGGGAAGCTTTAAATGTCTGACATTTTATTATTATTTTATATATATTGGGGGAAGCCGCCCAGAGTGGCTGGGGGAAACCCAGCCAGATGGGTGGGGTATAAACAATAAAATTATTAACTATCATCACCACCACCATCATTATTTTTTATTATTATTATTATTATTATGTTATGGCCTCTTAAGGACTTTAGAGCCGTCAGCAGGGAGAGAGGGGCCCGAGGAGGAGGAGCCCTGCTGGCCCTCCTCTGCTGCCGCCCCTGCTGGGTTTTTTTGTTTTGTTTTGTTTTTTTGCCGCGCAACACGCGCGCGCCCACTCACCTGGCCGGCCACCTGGTCTTGGTGCCTCCTCAACGCCACCTGCGCGGCCGTCACGCGCTGCCTCTCGAGCACCAGCGAGCACGCTGTGCACGCGCACTCCCGCCAGCGGCACAGCCGCTTGTGGCCCTTGAGGCTGGACACCACGCCGTGGTTCCTGCAGCGCGCGCATTTGGGCAGCCGCTGGCTCGGCAGGCTCCGCGAGCTGGTGCTTACAGTGCCGCCGCCGCCGCCGCCGCCGCCGCCCTCATGGCCGGGGAGCTCTGAAGAATTGACGGGGCGGGCAGACTTAGCTTCTCGCTGCCGCCTGGAGAGCAAGGGCAACATGACGGACCTGCTGCTAGCTGCCTCGGGCTTTCTGGAGCTTTAGTTCTTATTATTTTTTGTGGGCCTGAAGGCACCTGGACAGGTTGGGCTTCACTTTGCTAGACAGCAAAACCGCGTCTCATTTGCAACTTGTTGGGGCTGCAGCGCCTTCTCGCCGAGTCGGGGGGTGCTTCCCCTCGGCTCTCCTCTACAGCCGTATCTTCTTCTGTCCTGCGTATTAGTAGCACCTTTCTGATGAAGGCTCAGCCCGGCCCAGCCTTGATCTTTGACGTCAGTTCTCCACTTCTCCCCACCACTCTCCTCTCAATCAAATCTATTCCAGGCTTAACCCCTAAAATGCTACAGGACACAAGACTCTGTTTTGCCGTCCACAACACACACAAACACACACACACACACGTATAGACCCATTTTGGAGTCCTACATCAAGGATTGGATGCACACCCCCAGATTCATTATGAGAAGAACCTGGACTGTCAGCCTTGCCAGGCACAGTAAGTGGGGACGCTAATTCAAAATTATGCCTACCAGTGAGTAAGGACTAGGGCGATGTGTTTATTATGTTTCTTCATTACCTTTCTGGCAAGATACTCAAGGCAGTTTACAGCAGAAAAGCACAAAAACAGATGCAACTCCTCCCCCAGCCAGTAAGAAAAAAAAATAATGGAGACTGCAACAGATTTTTTTACAAATAATTTTTGTAAATAGTTAGGAAACAGTCCTGAAAAACTCCACTGAAATAAGAGTTTTTACTGAACTTTCTTCAGTGGTTCAGAGACTTAGTCATTTAGCATTTTTAATGTCAAAACTAGCACCTTGAATCATGGCTGGAAGCAAATCAGTAACCAGTGAAGCTAGTAAAGGATTGGCATAATGTGATACAGCTGGCAGTTGCATGTTGAACTAATGGAACCTTTTGGGCATTATTTAATTATGGCTCCATGTAGAACATACTGCAGTACCGTAATCCAATCTCAAATTAACAAGAAATGACTTTTGGAGTGTAATTCAAAGTTGGTTTAAAAAACAACAACATTCCTAGCCACCATTGATATCTGAGCATCTAGGTCAGTTTTGAGTCTAGAACTCTCAAACTACGTATACTTTTTCCTTCAGTGCTCTCTCATTCAAATGCAGATGTATACATATTTAATAATTTAAATCATTAAAACTAACCTGATTAATTGACTAAGATTTATTTAAAAGGGTGATAGCCCTATTAATTGGTACGATAAACTAACATTTTAATCTACAATTACAATCTCCTAGCTAATTGATGAAATGAACAATAAATTTCAGGATTTGGGGCTCTTGTAGCAAATAACTACAAGAGTAGGTTAAAAAAAAAAGTTTGTCATGCTTATGACAATTGGCTTCTCTCTCTCTCATACTTTCTTATACTTCACAAAAGTCCACTCTCATGGATCCACAAACAAACAAAAAAGGAACATTATTTTATATTTAAATACACTAGTTATTTAGAATATAGAATATTGACATGAAAGCCATAAAATTCAAAATTTTACATCTGTAGCACTACACAAACAAGCAGAACCCCATACATCATTGCAAAGCAATGATCCATGATCTCTTGACCCAACTGCTGTTTGTCTTCAATGTTATGAATTTCAAATTCAGGATCACCTTTTAAATATAGTGTTTGATTCGGAACTAAAATGCTAGAAGATAATACTCCTATGTTGTAACACATGTTCACCTAAGTAGTTGTAACACATGCTCACACAAGTAGTCTTGCACAGCTCTCATTCATTTTGGTTGAGTTTGCACACAAGAATTTCTTACACAGTGGATTTTGACCTAGTGCACTAGGCCACAATAATTTGTCCATCCATTCATGATATGAAAGAGTGATTTCAGCCATACAGTGATATGGCAAAACACATCCTGACTAAAATGCTTTTGACTCTGGATATTGTTCGGTCACTTGAAATAGGAAATGTTTCATTAATCCTTCTATTGCTGCTCATTAGGTAAGCCAAGTAGGTACACGTTTGAATTTTCCATTAATTCTTCAACAACTGTAGCAGTAATTGTATTCAGATAAAAGTATCCTTGTTAATTTCCCCTCCGCCTTTTAAACATTTGAAGTCTGTTTTCAGAACAAAAATGTGACATTTCAAAACTTAAGATTGGTATCAACATTTTAATAGATTTAAGCAAAGAAAGCGAAACTAACATTTGTAGCTGGTCTTTTTACAACAGAACACATTAAAGCGGAATGCTGTTCTTCATCCTTATCCTGATTTATTACAAAAATAAATCTTTACCCCTTCCGATCAGGTAAGAACTGTGCTTTTTGCAAGGATGCTACTTTTTCCCAAAGTAAAGGCTAAGGAATCAGAGAGTCATCAAGTGCACATTTTCCTTGCTCTTCCCCAGTTCTTGCCTCTGGTTTTGGACTAAACCATAATTAACATGAAACAGTTATATAAATGACACAATTCAAACACTGAACATGAAGAGCTACACTTAGGCCCTGTCTGTACTATATATTTAAAGCACTCGAAGCAGTCAGGGCTTCCCCCAAAGAAACCTGGGAACTTGTTTGTTAAGGGTGCTTAGAGCATAGCTGTCAACTTTCCTTTTTTTGCGGAAAATTCCCTTATTCCAGCGCCATTTCCCACTGCAAAAAAAGGGAAGGTTGACAGCTATGGCCGTTTCCCAATGCAAGAAAAAGGAAGGTTGACAGCTATGGCTTAGAGTTGCTAGGGGACCCCTGTTCCCCTCCCAGAGTAACACTTCTCAGAGTAGTTTAACAGCCAGCCTCTCTTCCCAGAGTACTCTGGGAGTTGTAGCTTTGGGAGGAGAACAGGGATCTCCTAATCACTCTCAGTACCCTAAACAAAAACAAACAAACAAACAAACAGTTCCCAGGATTCTTTGGGAAAGGCCATGACTGTTTAAGGCCATGACGCTGCTTTAAATGTATAGTGCAGATGGGGCCTTAATCATAGTGGTAATTGTTAACTCTGCTATCCCAAATTGATCCCAACTGTTCAGCTATATGAACCACAACTCTATTCATGGTCTGTCATCATTAGCAGCCCCTTGAAACCCAACAGTTATTTCTCTATAAACATTTCTGTTTAGGGAGAAGGTTCTTCCCGTTATGCGTATTGCAGCGCTAATACCCACTGAAGCATAAAAAGCCTCTGAGCCATCCCTCTGTAGTTCCTCTCCTGAACTTTGAAAGAAATACACAGCTGCAGCACAAACCTAAGTTAGGCTAATTCTTTTTCTGACAAGTTGGCAGCCCTGATTCTGGGATTTAAATACCAGCCTGATATGGAAGAATTAGCAAGTGGAACTTTTCAAGCAGTGGAGATAATCACTATCGCCTGCTAATATTTACATAGCAAACTCTTGTTAAAGGCTCAGGACAGAAACAGGTAACAAAAGCTGGCAGGTCTAGAAATGGCTAGAATGTCCACTTTCACAACCACAGGCTGGGAGGCAGTGTGAAGGTGTGACCAGACACAACTTTATTTGGGGATCGCATGTACTTCTTGAGCACATCTGATCTCCTACAGTTTACATGAATCCTGAGTTGAGCCTGCATTAACTTCCTGCCCATCTGTATGTCAGAAATAGACTATGAAGATTCCTAAACTTCCACTTTGGCACTAAGGCACCAAGCAGTGGAAATTCCTGGGTGGATAGCACCTGATAGACCAAATGTTGTGAACAATACCAAACCAAATACTGACGTGACCAGTCAGTAACGCAAAACAAAACATCACTTTCAGAATGGCACCACTTGAAGTCAACATTTGAACATGACTTTTTGGTACATTTAGTGCTCAGAATATGAGGAACATTTTCCACTGGCATCTTCCTGAGAAGATGGCAGGCTGCGTTCAGATATCACTCCAGAATCCTGGCCATCTGCAGGTGTAGCTGAAATACAGAAGCAGAAGAACAATCCAGTGATTTCAGGTTCTTTGTATGAATCTGCTCTTTACAATTAATCCAAGGAATTCTCTGTTTGTTTTAATTTCATGTCCATTTTTTATCTTGAATCATACAAATATTTGAAATACAAATAAGCTTATCACCTCATGTTATTATAGCTTTTATCTTTCTAGTTTGCAGATTGTGGCTTATTAGATCAACTCCCCAATACTACTGCAAATATACAACTATTACTTTATTTAGTCTACAAAGATGCTATTAAATCCTTAAAAGTTTCAAACACTCCCCCCCCAAATTGACAACTCTAAAGATTTTGAAATTAATTTCCAAGTAGTTTGCCCTCTTGTGGCTACTCAAAAATTAAACATCAGAACTTAAAACTCCAAAAATTCATGCCATAGAATGTGAGAAAAGAATGAAAAGATTGGCTCTGTTCCTTAAAAATCTGGGGTGGTATCTGACTCACAGCCTGAACAGATTACTGAAATTAATGGATTTGTTAGTCTGGGTCATCTATGAGTATGACTTAGAACTGTCCGTCAGTGATATCTGACTTTCTGTAAATCCATTTGGCTAAAGATACATATGACTAAATCCACATATGACTAAACCAGATAAAGATACTTGTGAAAGCAAGGATTGAAGGAGCATTTCACTACTAGCAGAAGTGTGCCTGCCAGACAGCACTATCAGCTAGATCCATTAGAAAAAAGCATCTTGCAAGCAAAGGAGTAGAATACACATATAGTGCTTTTACAAAATGAACTTTGTTCCCATGTTGAAGTTAGCACCTTTTCAAAACATACCTTCTCAGCTTGAGACAAACTGCTGCTAGGAAGCAATTTTTCAGTTTGCAGGCAACCTAATTATGTACACGAAACAGTATGTGGTGCTTCAGAGTATGTATTTAGGTCACATAGTTGTGAGTGCTTCTCTGCATCAAAAACAAAGCACATGTATAGGGAAAGAGTTTCAAGTCTAGCCTATTCTTTGATATGCTAGCTTTTCATACATAGGATTTTTTTAAAAAATAAAAACACCAGGTAGGCATGAAAATACAAATAAGAGCTATTTCGTGAGTTATTTCAGCATGTTTCTATCAGCCATGTTTGTGACAGAACAGGAAAAGTAGTTCTTCTGAAGGGAAAAGTTAACTCTTGCTGGTTGGTGCATGTTTGAAACTGTGGGAAATGTTTCTGTATCACGGCTGTGAGCCAGCCAAAGATTGCCCATAGTACTATATGCTTGATTTTCCCCTACACTGGGCTAAAGGCATGAAACCAAGAAAGGTAAATACAATATTTAAGGGTTTCTTGTGTGTGGTTTTTCCTTTTTTGTGTGCAGTTTTTCCTTGACCTTACCAAATCTGAAAGCAGCTATTAATTTATATTTCCACAATTCAAGATGAAAAGCAAACAGGAGCTAAATATTTTAAGAAGGACCATGCTAAAGAGGGAAGTGCTATATCTCAGTGGTAAAGCACACACCTCACAGGCAAAAGGGTATAGGTTCAACACCTGGTGTCTCCTGGTAGGGGAAAGATTCCTGCCTGAAACCCTGGAGAACAGCTGCCAGTCAGTACAGGGTATAGGAGACACTCAACTTATGCAGGAATTACATTCCAGGGATAGCACATAAAGCCAAAATTGCATATAATGAAAACACACTGAGTTCAGTGGCAGGTGGGATTGCCAAAGGCTTTTTTTCTATTGCTGTTTAATTGCTTTTTAATGATAGTTTCTTCTATGCTTTTATGGCCCAGGCGGTCCACTCCTGTCTCTATTCATATCAGGTTACCAGCAGGATACTAGTCACATGGTGTCCTTTCACACTGGCCAACCTTAATGGGATTTCCCAACAGGCATGCTGGGATGGCGTATCAGCATTCATATCAGGAGTCTTTTAGGATAACGTATCCTAACCTAATGCCATGCTTACCTCACTGTAGTCATGTGAAAGTTGTGGCCCACACACTTGTCTTAGTTGTTATTTATCCCCTTCCTAGCTGGGTGGACAGCCACAACACACCTGCTATGCAACAAATGGAACCTTTTGAATGCTTACCAGATGTTTCCTTTGTAGCTTCAGCCACAACATTCAGTGGGAGAGGCGGCGGAATGTAGTGAATTCCTGGCAGAAATCCCTGAGGTATAAAAGGTGTCAATGGAGTGTAATAACCTGGACGAAAATCTCCACCTACATCTTGCATCTGCGTGAAGGCAAAGAGACAAAGGTATTTGGTTTCAGTGTGACTACATAAAAGGGCAGAAGGCTAAGACAAAATGTGTTTTATTGTCATACAATTCTGAATTGTTTTATGAAGATTTATGTGTAGGTTGACCAGGAGCAAAAGAGGTCATTGTGGTTATGCTCTACTTCCAGTGTCAGATATAGGATGCTTTTGAATACCATTTGGTAGGAATCACATGTGGGGAAAGTGTCATGGCACTCAGGACCTGCTTGCAGGCTTTCATCTGGTTGGCCACTGAAAGAACAGAATGCTGGAGTAGATGGGCCTTTGGCATTCCTTATGAACGTATGTTCAGGGTCCTGCAGCTTTAATAGTTGTGCAGAAGAGGGAAATTCTACAGCTGTAGCTTGCATTACAAGTTGCTACCGATAAATTACAGGAGCCCTGTCTTTTTTTGTCTCTAGCTACCCTATTCCAGATTGACTGGGGAAATTATAGCAGTTTTCATCATACTGGGAACCCATTTTGCATTTACATTTCCATACCACTTCCATTTACAGTGTCCTGTGCTTCCATTCAAGTGCAAAACTTGGAGTATGGGCAAAGTTCTCCATGTGTATGTGCCCTAACAGGAGCCAGTTGCAATATGTACTAAAAGGGGGGCAGGCCTAAAACCCCAAGAGAATGATTAGTTCAATTATCCAGCGGGTTCAATTTCTGATGTGGGTTCCTCTAGTGTAGATACCTTGAAACCACCTTCTGTCAAATTCTGTCCGATTTACTTTCACTTTGAAAAAACAATTATCAGTGTATGGATACACTATATTTTGCACCAACTAGGAGCTGGGTATTTAAAATGAGGATTATTTCTGAGTGAACAACCAAATGTGTACCCCACTGAAAGCAAAGGAGAACACCTGAATTTGGATGCACATATCTGTTTAAAGTAGCAGTTAAATCGCATTTAGGGTACTTCCACACCTGGCATTTTGTGTGGGATAGCCATGCTTTGTTCACTTACTCTTTACAAGACAGCTACACAGCTGTTGCATTGTATTTTTCCTGTTCTACTGTCTTTCCTCAGAAGAACATACTGTACACCGAAACATCTGACTTTATTATTCAATTGATTAAACACTTTCCATGAGGCATCCTGATGCCTAACAGGCACATTTTTCAGAAGAACAGTAGAGTACAGGTGTGGATGCCCTTAGAAGTACTTAAATATCTTCTTAGAACAGCAATATTTTCCTGTGGGCATTGATCTATTACAACATATATATGCTGCTACCTTTGTGGTGGAAACAATTTTAGCACTCTGCTTATTTTGTTTTTTAATTGATATTTTAATTAGCACTAAAATGCTTTTCTGGCTTTATTTTTTATGAAATAAAAACCCCTTTGTGGTCACCACCATTTTAGCAATGTGGTTAGTGGCAGTGATCAAGGAAGATTTTTAGTTTTTATTACCACTATAATACCCCTTTGATTAAAAACAAATAACCATAAAATACACAGTGGCATTAAATATTGATTAAAACTTAGCAAGTTGCTTAAAATGGCACCAACTACAAAGGCTGTATTAATTTTTTTCATTTAACAAAATTTATAGACTGCTTTATCAGTATAACAAATGCATGCTTCGCTTCCAGTAGCTGTTCACATGATTTGGACCTTCTTTTCCACCCACACCAGCTGTTTCACATCCAGTGATGGAACATAGCAGGTCTATACATATAGTAATAGTGTAGAAAATCAATTGTAGCTTACAGCAGAAAAGTCAAGACTGGATGGCACTAGGAGCTGCCTGTCTGGAAGCTCATTCCAATGTGCATCCAGTTTGTACAGTTCCTAATAGTAGCCTATCTGAAACACTCATAGAGATATTATTTATATTCAGTATCAGGGGTTGGAAAGGTGGGAAACTCAATAAAACTAAAGGGACAAGTTTTGTATAACCCTGAAATTTACCCCTTTTTTGTTTTGTCTACATACAATTCAAGACTGATGCAACCAGAGGCAAAGGGTTTTCTTTCTTTCTTTCTTTCTTTCTTTCTTTCTTTCTTTCTTTTTGCAGGTATATTTCAAGACCTGAGCTCCTGCATTCAAGCAGAGCTTGCATTAAGCAGCACTATGGATAAAACATCACTTACTGGCATAGAAGCAACACCTGGCCCGTGACTGCTAGGGAAGTGCCTGAAACCTGCTTGAAGGGGTAAGACGGAGGCAGGTGAAGGGCCTCTGTAGCCTGTTTGGTTGATAGCGAATCCAACAGGAAATGGATGGTAAGGGTACATCCCAGAGTACCCAGGATACACTTTGGGAGGCTCCCTGTCCACAGATTCTGGGCCCACAACGGCACATTCTTGAGGCTGGTCTACAAAGAAATAGAATAGTTGAACGGAATAGTGTTATAAACAATATATGTAAGATTTCCATGTATTTTAGTGTCTTGAAAATGCTGTGCTTCCACTATTTGAACATTCATGAGTAGGTGCTTTTTAGATGTCCTCCCAACATTGCAGGAGATGATTATCCAGGACCAGCTTTGTGCAGCTAGGAGGATGCTTAAATTGCCAAAACATGGGGAGAAGCTAATAATTCTCACTGCACTGGGGCAAATTGGCAGGTCTGTGGGAAAGAACCTCACAACTCGGTTTTACCTACATAGCTGGATTCAGAGGTGTACTTAGGGGTTGGTGAAACAGGCCTTCGCTGGAGGCGTAGTAAGCCCAGGGAGAAGCCCAGAAATCTTTCTCCAGCTATCCGTGTAAAGTTGTGAATTTAGACAAGAGCGGGGAGCTGTGCTGTAGGAGAAATGGCAAAGCGGTATGAAGGTAGACCACTGGAGACTGGAAAGTGTGTGGCGGCACACCACCACTGTCGCGGTGAGATCAAAAGTGGGACAAGCTTCCCATCCTTATTGCACCACGGAACAAAGGCATGCAAATGTTTTCACCCTTCCTCCAAGCCTCACACTCACTCTGGTCACTTCAAGTACTTGGGTGGCATAAAATGCAGCAATTTCTAATGTGGCTATTATGGTAAAGTCAGATTTTTTCTGAGGGTGGTGCCACCAAAACAGCTCCTTGCCAAGGGCACAAGGGACCCTAGTTATGCCTCTGGCTGGGTTATCTTAAAGTTCTTACAACTATGTACAGGTACTCATGGTTAAACGGCTCCCACCCAGCTGCAGAATGTCCAGAGACACCATTCCTAGTCACAGATTAAAAGATTCTAGACACCATGTAGTATTGAAGCAAAGTTAAACACTACCAGGGCCTCTGAATTTGCAGCACTTGTGGCTGGAAGATTTATCAGTATTTCGAAACAAAACAAAACACAACCTGATGCATTTGAAAAGAAGCACACAGGTTTAATGCTAAGTCTAAATAAAAGAATAACATACAGGCTGTTTTAATAGTGTTTAGTACATTGACAAACCAGTAGATGGCAAACCACAATTAAAGATAGCACAAAATAGAGATAATAGAATTAAACAGCAGAGAGCATGTTGAAGTCATATTAACCACATATTTTTTAGAACTGAACCAACATGTTCTGAAATTTTAAAACTGAGGAAAATTGCAGAGCTTAAATACATTTTGCAGCATATATGTTTTGAAAAATTTGTTTAACTTGCAGCCTGTTGATTTAAGGCAGCATTGCTATCAACTTGCTAGATTTAACATTTTCTAAAGTTCATGTTGTTACTTTAACCCTTAAATTCAATAATGAGAATGCTGACCAAAAAAATCTAAGATCTGTAAAATAAAATTTGATTTTGCAAAGTTAGATCTTTATTTTTCCCTCCCAAAATTCACAGCAGCTCTAGATATTTGTAAAAGCAGCCACATATGAGCACCACTTTCATTGCAAAAATAAATTTTCATAAGACGACAGTCAAATCCCAGGCTTGCTTTTCTCTTTTGTATTTCATACACCCGGTCTTAACAAATCTGGCAGTAACTTTATTTGCACTGGCTGTGATATATTCCCCTTGCTAAAGGAGATGTCTGTAAAATACAACAAACTTCATTTTAAGTCCAGACTCTGGGTTAGTCTTGTTGCTCTATTGGCAATTCAATGCTGCGCAGGGCCTGCTGCAAGCTCATTTCACTCTTAAAACAAAGACAGGCTGCATACATTTGTGGGGTGGTTTTTCTTTCTTTTCTGCAACAATGAAACATGGTCAAGCAGCCTCCAAGACTAAATTCCTGCAGCTACAAAGTCCTCAAGCAGGATATGGAACTGTAAAATAAATAAATAAATAAATCCATGCTATCTTTTCAGGGATGAGGAAATCCCAAATAGCACCAGTGCCAAATCTCAACAACAGAAAACAGAAATTATTGAGGCAGAGCAGGTGAAACATTTAGGTGCATATATGCAAAATAAATAATGGCTATGAACACATCAGCCTGTTTGAAGCAGAGCTTTAAGCTGGGCCACATACCTAAGTCTATGAAGGTTGGAGAGCTGGGTTTGGGTGATATCCTGGCAGCCCTTGTCCTCGTACAGTGGCTAACTGCTGCAGAAGTCACCTTGGCTCCTTCCTGCACAACAGACCCCTGGGTGTGGGGTTCTGAAAGATTCAGCCTGGAGCACTTTCTGCCGCCACCTGTGGTTGCCACCTGTTCATTGCTGGGGCTGTGCTGACCAGGTGGCAACATTTCCCTGAGTGGGGAGTCTGGTCCCTGCCTCTTCAAGGCCTTCTGCGCAGCCATGATCTTCTGGCGTTCAGTAATGAGAGCACATTTTTCACATGGGCACTGCTTCCAACGGCAGTGGCCTGCGTGGCCCTTCACGAGTACCACAAAGCCGTGGTTCCGGCAGCGTGAGCATTTGGGGGCCCGGTGAGACTGAGCAGCTGCATCTTCGGACTCCATGGCAGGCAACTGTCTGCAGCCCCACCACACCAAGGCAGCAGGTCTGAATCTGCATAGAATAACTACAATATAGCTAGTAAGCCTGGGCCTACAGAAGGGGAGGAGTTCAGCTCCAAAAAGAAACGAAACGATTGGCCAGCCCCCAGAATACAGTAGTAGACTTCAACAGGGTAATGGATGGGTGGGTGGCATTGCATATCCTCAAAACCCTTTGTTTTTAAAATCAAACCTCAGATTCAAGCACACAAAGTGTTCTAAGCTTGCTGACTCCCTTCTCCCTCTGTCAGAAAGGAGGTGGGACTTTTTGGTTTAAGGACTGCAGGCGATTGCTAACAGAAGATAAGGAACTCAAGTCTTCTAGTGGTCCTGCAATAATTTTTCTTAAGAAGCAGGCTGCTCAATTTCTTCTAATCCTGTGTTTGGCAATTATTTTAAGAACTAAGGTTCCCATTAGCGTGCATCAACATACTGGCTTTAAACCATACCACCACTCCAGGAAAAAGAGGCAGATGTGGATCACGAAGCTGGGTCATTGTCCACAACTCTAATTTCGTGAAAATAGATACTTTCAGAAATTGCTCAGGAACTATTGTGTCCAACAGTTGCTGAAAGGTCAACTTCTGCTAGAGGGTTCTGCTGTTGAAGAACTTGACCTACACAGCAGTGCTTCCTCCAGGCACTGCCCTCTCTAGCTTTTTGCTACTTCTCGGCAGGACAAGCAAATCTGCTTTAAAAGCAGAGCTCCTCTCAGGCACTGACATTGTCCCTCTTGGCCATTTTTGTGAAGCTGCAGTTTGCTTGCAAAACACAGTAACATGAGGAAATGAAACACAGTTAGTTGCCTAGCATTCTCCTTTTGCATGTAGTGGGGACAACTAATATGTTCATCATTTATCCTTGAAAACTTTAAACAATGGTGCTTCCAGATAGCAGCTTATTACAAATGGCTCATTTAGAGAAAGCAAATGGGCAAGAGGTGTTCTTTAACTTGCTGAAAATTCCATGGAAAGTGTAAAGCCAGATTAAATAGGGGGAAATACAGGCTGTCATTTTTATGCAAATGATGTTGTGTGGATGCTGCAAAAAAACTTGTATGTTTTAAAGAAGACAGTGAACAGATGACAGTGAGAGAATGATAAAAGGTAATATTCTAAGCCATAGCTGTAGTAGCAGCGGCAATGGCAGCGGCAGGGGTTTGGCCAGAAAATAAGGAAAGCTTTGCCAGGTCTATTTTATCTTTGTCAAAATGTATTTTCAGCCTTTTAATACTTTCTTACAACAGCATGGAAAATTCTTAGCACCACTCCCCTCTAGTCCTAGAGCACAGGAAGGCAACCTTAAGTCCTCAGCCTACTTTTATGTGATCCTCAGACTAATTTCCTGTAGGTGAGGGAAAAGTGAGGGAAAAGCAGGTTTCAGAAAGAGAGCTGGGGAAGAGAAGGGGTGGTTTGGCTCTGACCCCACCCATCATTGATATGTGGACTCTGACAGGTTACACTCAGCTACACACTGGAGGGTTAATCTGACTATGAGATGGAAATATCTAACTAGCTTTATGTACATTACAATCCACAATAATACATTCAGGTTAAAAAGATCACTATTTTAAACCCTGATGCTCAGAAATCTAATGGCAGGAGACATTTATTTATATAATCTTGATCAAAGACAACATAAAATGGCTGCCATGGGCAGCAAAAAAAAGACACAATGGTGCTTTCTACCAGTGAGTACCATTACAAAACAAGCACTGGTCATGCAAAAATTTTCTCAGATAATCGGTTCTACCCCAAAATTATCCTGAAATCCCCACTTCTCTGTATCACTCTTTCATCCTGTAACCCTCTCCAATTATATTTCTCTTCTTTCCCCTAGCTTTCTTTTCCACTAACAACCTACCTTTTTTCACAATTCACATCCAGTAAGTAATGTTTGTTTTCTCAGTACTGTATCCATGCACCTCTTTCTTAGGAGATCATGGTGCAATTTAGTTTAGGCTGTGACATATAGCCACTAGGAGCATGCTAGCTAACTGTTAGCCAATTAAAAACATCCATTGTCTACATTACTTACGTCAAACTCAAACCTTTAGCAATTAAAAGTTAAGACTTAACCTTTTTTGGGGGGGTCCCATGTTGTCTTATTTCTCCCAAAGGTGTTAGGAAGAAATGAATGAGGGAACAACCAGCCTTGGGTTATTTAAATATGGAAGATAAATGTATTTTTAATCTGTTACTTTTAACCTCAAGCAAACTCTTCTACGCTGTGGTTAAATCTTATTATTAAAGAGTCGAATCCTTAGGACAACATAAGCAGTGCCCAGCCTCTTTTATTTTATTTAGAAGCCTGCTTCCATACTCCTAGGCATGTTTTGGCCCACTGAGGCCTTGTGGGTTTCAGCAAAGCCACTTGGAGTAGGCTAGAGTGTATGCAATGCACAGTCTGCACCCACTGGGAGGGCCAATCCTTCCTTTGGAGGCCGAGTCTCTATGGTTAAAAGAACCCTGGGACCCTGGCAGTTGGGAAAGTAGCCATTAATCGGCTCCTGGCCCATCTCCCTTGCACTGAATATGCCTTGTCCTTCTGCAGACCAGGGAAAATGCAGTTCCTTCAAGAAGGAGACTAGCAGCACCAAGTTCACCGCCTCCCAGAACATATCTTGGCTGTGGGGTACAGCTGCCTATACTTCCTGGAGAATGGGTATTGACAGCAAATCCATCAGCGGCCTGGAGAAAATGGAAATGGAGGCCACTAGGTCTTGCACATACCCCCACCCCAAGCTCTGGTCTCGACTCTGGACAGTTGCTTGCCCCACTTCCTGGAGCTGTCAGGGAAACAGCAGTGGCAGCCCTGCACCCCCGCTTTTGTGCAAGGCTGTGGATGCAGTGGCCTCCCTAAACAGCAATCCGTTCTCTCTGTGCAAACATCGGCGCTGCCTGTCAGCAGCAGCTGTAACCAAAAAAGCGGCCTCTCCTCCACCTCCACCAGAGGAAGAGTATAGCTGTGAGTATGGATCAACGACTTACCTCATACTATGTTCCCTGGGTGGCGTGGTGAGCTGTGGCGCAACCCACACAGCAGTATGCCCGCTGGATGTGGTGAAGTGCCGCATGCAAGTAGAACCTACGCGCTATCGGGGACTTTTTCAGGGGCTCAGTCTCACTGTGCAAGAGGAGGGAATGCGTGGTCTGGTCAAGGGGTGGGCTCCAACAGCCATAGGCTACTCCATGCAAGGACTTGCCAAGTTTGGCCTCTACGAGTACTTCAAGATACGTTACTCTGATTTGTTGGGTGATGAACAAGCTTATCTGTGGCGTACCAGCGTTTATCTCGCTGCTTCAGCCAGTGCTGAGTTTTTTGCTGACATTGCTTTGTCCCCAATGGAAGCTGCCAAGGTACGAATTCAGACCCAGCATGGCTTTGCCAACACACTGCGGGAGGCAGCTCCCAAGATGTACATTGAAGAAGGGCTGTGGGCTTTCTACAAGGGGGTGGCTCCACTCTGGATGCGGCAGATCCCTTACACCATGATGAAGTTTTCCTGCTTTGAAAGAACTGTAGAGGCTCTCTACAAATACGTCATGCCCAAACCACGGGATCAGTGCACCAAAATGGAACAACTTGGAGTCACATTTGTTGGTGGATATATTGCTGGAGTCTTTTGCGCTGTAGTCTCACACCCAGCTGATTCTGTGATATCTGTGCTCAATAAAGAAAAGGGCAGCACTGCTGTAGACGTCCTCAAGAAATTGGGCATGAAAGGCATCTGGAAAGGGCTATTTACCCGCATCTTAATGATTGGCACCCTCACTGCCCTGCAGTGGTTCATCTATGACTCAGTTAAGGTTTATCTCAAGCTACCCCGGCCCCCACCACCTGAGATGCCTGCTTCTTTGAAAAAGAAACTCTCTGAAAAATAGATCCGCGCTGTGAGGCTATACTGCTATGTTTCAAGGATGTCATATGTCATAGTTCTATAGGAATTTCTACTCTACTAATATGTGGTTATGAGTAGACTGTAGAAATCCATCACTCTTTTATTCTGAATCCAAAACTAAGCTGCACAGTGCTCCAACAACGTATTAAGTAAGCTACTTAAAATAACTACTTACTGCAACAAATGATTTAGCATAATATTTTTCCATATTTTATTTTGCTATTAATTGTGTTCAAAATTACATATTGCATAATTTGGTTTATAGTTTTTATAGGCTGTTAAATATTTTAAGGTTAACATAACCAGCTAATAGCAACTGCTAGATGAGTTGATTGTTTTAATACTGTTGTCATGCTCTGAAGATTATTGTCATTTGTCAAGTTGTTAGTATTCACTATCAGATGGCACCCTGATTATAATGAAGCAAGTTGTAGATCCCCGTGTACATTAGCTGTTTGAGACATCAAACATAATACTTTAATAAGTAGTACTCAAAAAGTTAGTGAGGTTGTTTTGGAGAATAGTTTTGAAGATCATAGATTTTGGTGAGAGAGCCTGTTTATGCATGCAGAAGAGCAGGGCATTTTATTTGATAGGTCTTGCCCTGTGCCTCATCATAAATCTCATTGAGAGTATCCTGGGCTTAAAAAATGATGAGCATCATACATGTTGGTAGCATTATATTGATTCAAATACCACAGTATGGAAAGGAAGTCCTCTATGCTTGGGGCTTGGCTGAAAGTTGAATTTATATGTTTCTTTAATGCGTATGTTGCACTTTCCCTAATATGTATAGTTCATTTACCTACAATTTCACGTGGACATTTGGTGTTCACATACTAAATAAAGTTATTGTAGTTACTGAGAAAATAAAAAGGCTTTCTTTCGAACAGTGTTTGCTAAAGCTTGCTTGCTTTATTTATTTATTTATTTATTTATTTACACTGCTTTTTCCAATTAAAGTTTAGTGATCCAACACAGCCCCTGCCCTAAGGCTTAGAATCTAAAATACACAACACAAAAGAAGAAGGTACAAAAGAAAAAAGCCAACTCAGGCATGAATTCTTAAACCAAAAAACTGCCCTACTTCTGGGACTACTTCTATTCTCTCCCTCAGCTCTGCAGCCAGATGAAATGCTACAGCTTTCCATTTCTTGCAGAAGGCAATTTTATCTCATTACTCCTTAAAGCCTCTTATTTCAAATATAGTCCTAATATTATTAGCAACATTGTAGAAATCATAGCCATTTCTCACTTAAATCTGTAGTCATAATCTATTCCTCAATGATGCATTAACGCTACTAACGTATGCATTCCTGCTACAGCTATGCTGATATCATTCGATAAACCTTCCAAAGTGGAGAGCAATTTTTGGGGAGATTTCCAAATGTTAACTTATGCTATCTTTGAAGCTACCAAAAAAATTCCAGTTCTGTTTCTTATTTGTCATGATAAAAATTAAGAAGAACCATTTTGGATTCAGAATGTTATCAATAATTAGAGCCCAATCAGGTTTTTTCTTTGGCACCATATTTATAACTGGATAGCCCTTTCACATATGAAAGATACCAGTATTACAAAATCACATTCCATTTCCCATACTTGTTCACTTTGTTTAGACACACACACACGCCCCTTTCCCCTTTTTATTATAAAATACTGTATCTGAGAATATTGAAATAATAAGGTGAAAATTTATTTGCATTTCTACTCATTAAAAAAAAAAGCAAAATCCACTTGTGTTATATTTCTGGTTGTTCTAAATTAAGGTGCCAGTAGAATCATAGAATCATAGAGTTGGAAGAGACCACAAGGGCCATCTAGTCCAACCCCCTGCCAAGCAGGAAACACCATCAAAGCATTCCTGACAGATGGCTGTCAAGCCTCTGCTTAAAGACCTCCAAAGAAGGAGACTCCACCACACTCCTTGGTAGCAAATTCCACTGTCGAACAGCTCTCACTGTCAGGAAGTTCTTCCTAGTGTTCAGGTGGAATATTCTTTCTTGTAGTTTGAATCCATTGCTCCGTGTCCGCTTCTCCGGAGCAGCAGAAAACAACCTTTCACCCTCCTCTATATGACATCCTTTTATATATTTGAACATGGCTATTATATCACCCCTTAACCTTCTCTTCTCCAGGCTAAACATACCCAGCTCCCTAAGCCGTTCCTCATAAGGCATTGTTTCCAGGCCTTTGACCATTTTGGTTGCCCTCTTCTGGACACGTTCCAGCTTGTCAGTATCCTTCTTGAACTGTGGTGCCCAGAACTGGACACAGTATTCCAGGTGAGGTCTGACCAGAGCAGAATGTAGTGGTACTATTACTTCCCTTGATCTAGACGCTATACTCCTATTGATGCAGCCCAGAATTGGATTGGCTTTTTTAGCTGCTTTTCACATGTACTGCCCTCAAGCCAGGTGTCACCCATCCTGTATTTGTGCCTTTCATTTTTTTTGCCCAAGTGTAGTACTTTACATTTCTCCTTGTTAAAATTCATCTTGTTTGCTTTGGCCCAGTTGTCTAATCTGTTAAGGTCATTTTGAAGTGTGATCCTGTCCTCAGGGGTATTAGCCACCACTCCCAATTTGGTGTCATCTGCAAACTTGATCAGGATGCCCTCAAGCCCATCATCCAAGTCATTGATGAAGATGTTGAATAAGACTGGGCCCAAGACAGAACCCTGTGGCACCCCACTAGTCACTTCTCTACAGGATGAAGAGGAGCCATTGATGAGCACCCTTTGGGTTCGGTCAGTCAGCCAGTTACAAATCCACTGAATGGTAGCATTGTCTAGCCCAGTGTTTTTCAACCACTGTTCCGCGGCACACTAGTGTGCCGCGAGATGTTGCCTGGTGTGCTGTGGGAAAAATTGTGTTTATTTGATTCCTATTCAAGAGAATTACTTTATATATAGTCAATATAGGCACAGAGTTAATTTTTTTAACATTTTCTAATGGTGGTGTGCCTCGTGATTTTTTTCATAAAACAAGTGTGCCCTTGCCCAAAAAAGGTTGAAAAACACTGGTCTAGCCCACATTTTACCAGCTTCTTTACAAGAATATCTTTGGGCACCTTGTCAAAGGCCTTGCTGAAATCAAGATAGGCTATATCCACAGCATTCCCTTCATCTACCAGGCTTGTAATTCTGTCAAAAAATGAGATCAGGTTAGTCTGACATGACTTATTTTTCAGAAACCCATGCTGACTTTTAGTTATCACAGCGTTTCTTTCTAGGTGCTCACAGACCGTTTGTTTAATGATCTGCTCTAGAATCTTTCCTGGTATTGATGTCAGGCTGACTGGGCGGTAATTGTTTGGGTCCTCTCTTTTCCCCTTTTTGAAAATAGGGACAACATTTGCCCTCCTCCAGTCTGCTGGCACTTCGCCTGTTCTCCAGGAATTCTCAAAGATTACTGCCAGTGGTTCTGAAATCACCTCTGCCAGTTCTTTTAATACTCTTGGATGTAGTTCATCTGGCCCTGGAGACTTGAATACATCTAAATTAGCCAAGTATTCCTGTACTACCTCCTTACTTATTCTGGGCTGTGTTTCCCCTGCTGAATCATCTGCTCCATATTCTTCAGGTCAGGCATTGTTTTCTTTCTTGGAGAAGACTGAGGCAAAGAAGGCATTGAGGAGTTCTGCCCTTTCTCTGTCTCCTGTTCGCATTTCACCATCTTCTCCATTGTCTTTTTGCTAGTTTTACCAGCCCCTAGTCTTAGACATGACGCGGGTAGCGCTGTGGTCTAAACCACAGAGCCTAGGGCTTGCTGATCAGAAGGTCGGCGGTTCAAATACCCACAACGGGGTGAGCTCCCGTTGCTCGGTCCCAGCTCCTGCCCACCTAGCAGTTTGAAAGCACATCAAAGTACAAGTAGATAAATAGGTACCACTCCGGCGGGAAGGTAAACGGCGTTTCCATGCGCTGCTCTGGTTCACCAGTAGCGGCTTAGTCATGCTGGCCACATGACCCGGAAGCTGTCTGCGGACAAACGCCAGCTCCCTTGGCCATCTGTTGGACGGCCATCTGTCTTAAGACAGATTTCAATGGGGGGGGGGGGTTTGACAAAAAAATTCCGCACTGGGTGCCACCTCACCTTGCTATGCCATTGGGTTGACAACTCTGGGAAACGGGGGGGGGGGGGGGGGCGGCGCTGGAGGGATCTTTGCACCACGGCTCTGGATATGCTTAAGACGGCCCTGTTCCATGACATAGGCATACATGAAAATAGTATGACATACATGAGAGTGGTATAGCATGGTAAAATATAGCTATATATAAGTTAACTGTTTCAAGAAGAAAAGGAACCTTTGGGTGATTTCTCCATAGTAAATAATGGTTTTCTTATCTAGCTTGTTCTTTTATGAAAGCAAAACTGCAAATACTGTATTTTTTTCCTTATTTTTTTTAAAGGACCCTCTTGCAAAAAGATAGAAAGCAATCAAACCCTTTTTCTGTCTTTCATTCCAACAATTCCAAATATAAATATATTTTGATATGCAAATTATTGCTCTGCATATATTCTTCTACAGTATTGTGATTATCAGTATGTGCTGATTGAAGTCAACAGCTCTTGCAATGATAACAATGCCACATGGATGTGGTTCAGTAGTGAAACTGTAGAATATCACTTTTACACAATGCTTTTGTTCCAGCTGGAGACTTAAAATAATTCTGCATAGAAAAGCATATTTCAAAAAACCTTTTGAATTTTAATCAAACATGCTTCAAGTGGGGGTTGTCACCTTTTTCCTAGCAGAGGCAGATAAAAGGGCACTTTTGAATTAGGAAAAAATCAGGCACATTGTTTACTCTTTGATTCCTCACTTTGCAGGGATTATTTTGTTTTACATTGACTGAGTACTCTGACATTAGAGAGGGTGAAGATTCTGATACTGGCCCAAGTACCCTACTTTTATGGTAAGGCCCCTGTTTGGCTGATGTACTCCATGTCATTGCTGAAAATCCAAGAGTTGTCAATTTCCCATTCATTTATTTTCTTTCCCCTTCACCTCCCGCCCCCCCCCCCAAAGGAAAAGCTGGCTTTTAACTTTTCTTGCTCACTCATGCTAGGTTAAAATGCATTTAGGAGAGTTCTTAACTAAATGAACAATACCACTGGGTAAAACCATGCGTAGAATTTGCTTGGGCAATGTATATTCTGAAATTCAAATTGATTTCTGGCATTCTTACTACTACGTAAATTGCTTAGTTTCACAGATTTAATATTGTTAAATCCACAAATGGAAGAATGATTATTACATGTAATTCTTATCACACTACATGTGTTAATTGCCAAGATGCCTGTGTTATTGACACAACTGTAATTATCACTCTGTATTTTTTAGCATTTAATTCTTTTCTGACCTGATTACAGTTCACATTTTTAGCAGGTGTTTTTTGCTGGCACCCATGATGTTTATATCAGGATAATAGTATTGGCACCTCTCTATTTATTTTTTTCCCGGTATAACACTTCATACATCTGATGAAGTACCGGTACTTGTAGTTCATGAAAGCTTACATCATTATAAATTTGTTAGTCTTTGTGGTGCAACAAAAAATGTTCTTGTTTTGTTTTTAGTTGCAAGAGAATAAAAAGGCTACTTCTCTGGAAATTATTACAGGTGTGTTAGCCATATGCTTAGGCCCCTCTGCTGTGTTTCTGAACTTTGCAGCTTTGGATATTCATCAGTGCCAAAGCAGTGTCCTGAAACCGAAGGGTTTCTCATCGTTGGTGTGGAATAGTGGCTAACAATCTATTTGCTGTTGAATGCAGTAAGTGGTGCACCTTAGCCAGCTAGCCTGAGACAGTGTTTGGGATTTACATTGACACAAAGTTTGTATAAATTGGACTCATTTGAGATGAATGGATAGAAGGTCCCCTTGAACAAGCTGGACCAACCTTCCACTATTTCTGCAGGCATTTCTAATAGCTGACATTATTGTGTCTTGAAAAGCATGCTTGGTTGCCTAATTGATTTGACAGTTTTAAAGTTCTTCTGCCTGTTGAACTGACAATTTTCTGACTGGACCTTGAAGCTAATATTTTTTGTACTATTTGTGGCTCGTGGGAAATTCTAGATGGACACAATGATTGCAGAAATCAAATCCTGGTCGCTTATGGAGAAGTTCACACCAACAATTTGCTACTGAAAATATATTAGAACTGTCCTTACGCTACAGGCGCAAAGAGTGAGTGGAAAAATTTAAAAACAAAACACTGATCTAGGAATCAGGATGATAACCAAATTATAGTAAATTGTCCTAGAAATAGTCTGTAAAATCTGTTGTTCTCTGTTCTTATGAGATTCACATATAAAAATTAATAAGTGATAATACAATTAATAAGTGTTGTAATGTAGCTTTACATTCTTAAATGTTGACATTCACAATACCCTGCAGTTTATTTATTTGTTTGTTTTTACTATGCATAGTATCCAAAATCAAATGCCCCAATCTAACTCATGTCACCCGTATGTTTTTCTACTAGTTTCCCTGGTAGTTTTTCCTTTCCTTTAAAAACAAAAACTTCCCCACTTTGTAGCAGTTCTAGTGTGGATGAAAGTAAACTCTCTAATGTTTTGTTAGCATAACAAGGGATCAAGGAGCTGCTTCCTGTGCATGGAGCAGAAGCATAACAAAAGTTGCAATTAAAAACAAGAGATGGATTTGCCCTGTTTGTGGTCCTTTTCTTGGTGAGCTGTAGAGCAGAACAGCTCTTAATGCTTTGTGATACATTGTATCCTATTAAAAGAGGCATTTTAATAGGAAGATAATTAAATGTACCATAAACAAAAGAGAAGGTTCACACAGCCACAGTGAAGCCAATGAAAACAATGACACTCTCAATTTATTGTATTAAATATATTGCTCTGACTTTTGAGAATTTTGAAAGGGATTTTTCAGGATCCAGTAGGATAAGAAATAACAAATAAACATATGATTAACTTATTTTATTTTTAGTTGGCTTTTGTAAACATATTCAATGGAATCAATTCAATTCAAAAAGGGGAAGTTTGGGAAGTATTTTGTAAATACCGTAATCTCATTCTAACAAACAGCATATGCAACTGGTTCCTGTTCTCAGTGATGTAACGCAAGAATGCACAAGTTTATAGTGGACTGTGAAAGGACCTGGCTGCACTTTTAAAAAAGAAATGTATATAATTCATTGAATACCATGTGCTTCCTCTCTCCATCTACCTTGTACATATGTCATGCATATATATATGGTGAACTGTTCTTGCCCATCCCATCAATGGATGTCCAGTGCAACACTGATGCCAATCTACATTCATGCAAAAATGCATATGCAGGCTCTGTGTGAGTGTAGGGTCCATATTTATGCATATTCTGACTTTATCTAAGTACATTTTGAAGACATGGCAGAGACATATACCCTATATTTAAAGCACGTTCAACGTGCATTTAATAACATGACTCCCCCTGAAGAATCCTGGCAAATTTAGTTTTCCCCTCATGGAACTACAATTCTTCTCAGCACCCAAAATAAACTACAGAATAGACATAAAATATCACATCATTGCCTTTGAACCAGAATTTGTGAGATTATCCTTCAAGTGCTAAAATATAGTTGGACTGATAATTGAATAAGCCTTAGGACTCAAAATCATGCATCTTTTACAAGCTGTGCTTCTTTTATGTCAGCAGGTGGAGCTGTAAGATAAATAGTATTACCTAGTACTGTAACCAAATGGATACACAAAATAGGTCAATTGTTGGTACCTGTTGAGGAAAGGGGCTGAATAATTTTGAGGCAGATCTGCAACCTGCCTATGATGGAATCTGTAAAAGTCTGGAGCTGCAATTCTTAATATATTTACTAGGTGCCCCTTTTAACTTGATGGAATTTACTTAGGATTGTACATCACATTCTACATAAAATGGAAATAAAATAAAATTAAAAATTAAAAAATCCTTCCAGTAGCACCTTAGAGACCAACTAAGTTTGTTCTTGGTATGAGCTTTCATGTGCATACACACTTCTTCAGCTACACTGAAACAGAAGTCACCAGACCCTTATATATAGTGAGAGAGTGAGGAGTGGTATTACTCAGAAGTGGAAATACTTTGACATAAGTAGATAGTGGATCAAGCTTCTCATATGTTTTTGTCAATAGTGGGATGTAAGAGGTGGGGTCCCACAAGGATCCCTATTTGAACCTGTGCTTTTAAACTTGTTCATAAATGACACAAGCCTGGGGTGAGGTGGCAAAGTTTGCTGATGACACCAAATTGTTCAGGGTGTCAGAACAAAAAGAGATTTCAGTGAACTCCAAAAAGGATCTATCCAAACTGAGTGAATAGCCATTAAAATAGCAAATGTAATTAAATGTGACCAAGTGTAAAATGATGCATATTGGGGCAACAACAGCAGCAGCAACAACAACGGTATATTGCTTGTACCCCGCCCATCTGACTGAGTTACCCCAGCCACTCTGGGTGGCTTCCAACAGAATATAAAAAAACAAAACAAAACTTCCTGATACAGGACTGCCTTCAGATATCTACAAAAAGTCGTATAAATGTTTATATTTTCGGCATCTGATGGGAGGGCATTCTACAGGGTCTGAACTGGTGGTGGGTGATTAGGAAAGGGATCTTGGAGTCAGGTAAATAGCTTGATGAAGATGCTAATTTTGTGTGCTGCAGCTGGACTAGAATAGGATGCTGGACTAGGTGGGCCTTTGGTCTGATCCATAGGTCTCATCTGACAATTCTGGAATAATTTACCATATTTGTCTTCTGTGCTGTTTACATGTCTAGTCATTTCTTTCCCCATCCTTAAAAAGAGAATTATCTCCCTTTGTGAAAGTTGCAAACAGAACTTGTGTATGGAATGTCAGTGTGGCGTAGAGAGCCAATACAATGCAGTAGGTGGAAGGTTGTACTTAGATTCGGAAAATGTGGGTTCAAATCCCTGCTAGGACATAAAGCCCGCAGTGTGATTTTGCGACAGTCACTGTCTCTTAGAGGATGCTTGCAAGATCTAAAGGTGGGAGAAGGAATGGGATGAAAATGTATTAAATAAATCAAACATGTGAAAGCTCTGGGATGGGGTCTGGGGACTTCCTTAACCACAAATAGTGTAGCCACAAAAAGTAGAGAGGAATAAATTCCTCCCTGCACAATCAAGCTTCCTTGGAACATGGTTAAGCAAACAGGAACTGCTATGTTCCTTTTCCTGCCTTTTTAAAGCAGAAGACACAGAAAAGTTTGGCAGCTCTGGGGATCTGGGATTGGCAAGAAAGAGTTACATTATAAAGCCTAGAGTTTTATGAACTGCCTGTCTCTCACGTCCCACGATTGCTCTCAGAGGTTCAGTTTATGAATAGTTCTCTCTGAATGACAAACAAAACAGAGATTGAAACAAAATAGAAAATTCTTTCCAGTAGCACCTTAGAGACCAACTGAGTTTGTTCTTGGTATGAGCTTTCGTGTGCATGCACACTTCTTCAGATACGACTATGGCAGACCAACACAGCTACCCACCTGTAACTAAAACAGAGATTGTAGATGCTAAAAGCAAAACAGGAGTAGAGACTTCTTTCTGAGCAAGATGGGGAACCTATGACCCTCCCAGTGTTGTTGGACTCTAGCTGCCATCAGCCTCAGCCAGCATAGCCAATGGTCAGGGATGGTGGCCGCTATAGTCTATACAGCTGTAGCACAGGAAGAGCCACAGTTTCCACATTCTACCTACAGAGAATGCAACAAATCTGCATAGCAGATTTAATCTGCAGCATAGAAATAAATGCTTCTCCTAAGGTTAACTGACATGGTTGTAAATCCCATAACACTGGATAGGCATCAACTGAGAGACAGTCAGTACATGTATTTCTATGTAGCAGCCACAAATTGTGAGATCACATGACGGGTTACCATCTGCTTTGACCTCCATACAACCTTTGTGTTGCTGTGCTTTGAGTCAAAGCATTGGCATTCAAAACACATGCAAGGTATTTCCCCCCAAGCACTCATAGGGATGCTGTTGTCAGTTAACTGTCCAGAATCCATGAATCACATCAAAACTTCAGTGCGGGAAATATAGAGGTCTTACACAGAGTGCATTCATCAGCTGGAAAGCAGGTCATCTCCCCAGCAGCAATTGCCCTCCATTGTTTGTAGAATGAATGAAGCAGGCTTTCCCCATGAAAGTAACTTCATGAATTTTTATAGCATTCCTAAAGAGAACCAAAACTGAAACACGCTTTATGACCAGCTGGCAATTTTAAAAAACAAACATGTCAAACAACAGTGTGCAAACAGTGAGCATTCTCATGTTTTGCAATGGGTAATTGAGCATTCTGGCTACTATAATGTAAAGCATATACCGTAGTTTAGATTAATTTACCTGGAAGGATGATAAAATGGAGAGTCAGAAAAGATGGGACATCAGTAACGAGTGATGACAAAGGCCTTCAGTCTTGCCTTCATCAACTTCATTTCTTGGTGGTCCTTAATTTCTAGGAAGTACTGTAGGGTTTGGATGGTCAGTCTTAAGGTGCTACTGGAAGGAATTTTTTATTTTATTTTGTTTAAATTATGAAGAATAACTTGTCCTGAGTACACAATCATCACCAATGGAACATATCTTTAATGGTCTCTCTCCTGATCCAGAAAGCAAACCCACATTCCCTAGGAAAGTCTCCAAGATGTTGCACCACAATTTTCCAGACTGTGCACAACAGCTGCTTAAAAAAGGGACACCCTTAAATGTGTTTTATATTTAATGTGTCTGCTTCTTATTTTAAAATATCAGCCATTTAAGGTGAGGGAGCAGTTAGGATTGGGATTGTGGTGTACAGCAAAAAGGGGGTTAATCTGATGGTAAAAGAGAGAAAGCAATGGGCAGGAGATAACATACATCCAGCTATTTTCAACTCTTTGGAGGGAAATGCCAGCAATAAGTTGCACAACTACTCAGACTTTTCCTTCCTTGTGGTTTCATCTGTGCTCTGATAACCTCAGTCAGCTTTGCATGTAAGATCAGACGCTATCAGCATACGGTCCCAGTAGATATTTTAGTTCTGTCTGTGAGACACAAATGCTGCTTCTGATTTTGGCTGAGTTAGCTTGTTTAAAATTCAGGACAGGTTTAGCTGGCCACTGGGGTTGTAGCAATGGATGTGCATGTCTTGTATGATTCTAAGAAAAAGGCTTTTGGTCTCTTTCTCTGTGCGTTTTTATCCTGGAGAAGTGCAGGCTACAATGAGGACCTGTTGCTCTGTTGTTTTGGCCAGAAGTATAAACCAACCAAAAAAGCCTGATTGAACTGGCATTTCACCCTTCTTGATACAACAATTGTCTAACATTTACTCTCTTTCAGCTTTTGTTGTTGGGTTCATCTTACTGTGCTGCAATTTAGCAATCCACACTGAAAAAACGTCCCTTTTTATGAGGCTACAGGTTGGAGTGACTGTTGCTGAAAAATGTTATGGGATGCAGCCCACCAGGTGCACCTCCTTTAAAATCCTCAGTATAATGGAAGGAATTTCTTTGGGCAAAGGCATGCATCTACCAAGGAGTGTGGTGGAGTCTCCTTCTTTGGAGGTCTTTAAGCAGAGGCTTGACAGCCATCTGTCAGGAATGCTTTGATGGTGTTTCCTGCTTGGCAGGGAGTTGGACTGGATGGCCCTTGTGGTCTCTTCCAACTCTATGATTCTCTGATCTCTTGCATATATTCCATTCATTTCAAAGAGTCTGTACAGGAGATGACCCCTGTGGATGAACTGTGGCTGTGTTCATTTACATCAGATATGGGGGACTTATGGTCATCCAGATGTTCATAGAACCATAAATTCATAAAATTGTAGAGTTTTCCCTTGCACCACAGTCATGGAGAGGAGAGGACAATTTCTGGCCAGTGCTTGATGTCCCAAATTATCTTATGCTCCTAAAATATATTCAGTTTTGAAATCTATATATTTTAAAATTATATTGTTCTGAAGAGTTTTTTGAGTAGCTCAGTAGTATAGCATCTACTTTGCCTGCAGGATATTTTCAGGTGCAATCCCTGCCATCTCTACATGGGACTGTGAGACACCCCTGTCTGAACTCTAGAGAGCCACTGCCATTCAGTGTAGACCACACTGAACTAAGTGTCCCAGTGGTGTGACTCAAAAAGGGCAGCTTCCAATGTGTTTTCCATTATTATTATTTCTATACAATGTGGCACTGGCAGTTTAATCCCAATGCAATGTTTAATTCCGACATTTGATTCTGATCTGCCAAGATGCAAAAGCTGATAAAATGTAACATCACTCCGCATGCAGCCTTGATTATCGGGGGGGGGGGGGAGAGAAGAGAGAAGGTATTATCCTATCCCCTGGCAGCAGTCACAAACTATGCCTGTGTGAGCAAGCATGCAGTGCTACTTGCATAAGCATTTTGCTGTTGTTCTCTCGCCTGCTATCATCATTCACTGTCTGGCTCCTCTCTCTTGGGGAAGTCCAAAAGGAACTAAGAAGCCAAGAAAGCACAGGAACATTAGGAACGAGTTGAAATGTGAATGCCACGCAGCTCCCACTGGCTTCTCTGAAATTGCTTTCTTGCAAGCATGCAAGACAGAATTTCAAGGCAAAATTTCAGTCAGCAGACTGATAAGACTCAGGGCCATGCGAGGGCTGTTATTGAAATAGCATTCTATATGTATGATTTGGGGAAATTATCCACTTTACAGTAAAGTCTGGCAGTAGGATTGCTCTGGTTAATAGAAACTGTGCATTTAAACCAATATGCCCTAAAGCTTTTTGATCCACTGGAGAGCTTCATTTTTGTGATGGAGCAAGTAATAGCCTTAGCTGGTCTAGGTCATTGTAATTTGGTTGACTGTATGAATGTATGGCCTTCTGGAGCTTCACTTTCACCTTGCTTTGACCTAGAACAAACCACCCTCATTTTATCAAAGCAATCCTGCTCCCTTTTGCTGCTCCCTACACATAGAGCTGCCTCCCTGATCAAGATCTACAGTGCCATCTCTCTCCCTTCCTTAAAATCTATCTTTTGACTGGAGAAGCAGTAGTGAGGGAGGAAGGGGTAAGTTAACTCTCTTGCTCTGTGCTGCTTTTGTGATTGAAATGGCACTCCCTCAAATCGTTATTAGCTCCATAGTGAAAAATACGTTATGGCCTCAGATCAATATGAGAGTGAGGAAGTTATAAAGTGCACCTTCTTGTGCACCTTTGGAGTGTGAGGTTCAGGATGTATGAAAGATTAGGAGGCACTTGTGTCCATGTGTCAATGACCACTGTAAGCTTAAAAGCTATGAATCCTGATAATGCAAGGGTATGGAACATTTTTTTCAGCTTGAGGGTGCATTCCATTCTGAGCAACTTTCCAAGGGCCACACAGTGGGTAGGGTCAGAAGCAAAAGTTGATGTGGGAGATGTTCCACAGCCAAATATAACTATGCATACTTGCCAGTAAAGTAAGGGGTTAAGGACCACACAGCTGAAAATTGCCAAAGAAGTCATGCCCCTTCACCTTTGGGGAGGGAGGAAGTTTTATTTGTTTCCTGTTCTTCTCTCCCTCCCTCCCCTATTTGAATCATGAAACTGAGCAGATGTCTGAGGCTGGATCTTCTGGGTCAGCCTGTGTGTTTGAGACTAACTTCTGTATTTTGTAAACAAGAATTCCTTACCTGTGTTGTTTCTGCTGCAGCACTAAACAATGCATGAGTGAGACTTCTGATTACTGTAAGTAAAACGTTTAAACTTAAGTTTGGGGGAGCACAATTGTCAGCACTTAATATTGGGACATTTAAAGGACTAACAACCCATATTTCTCATGCTTTGCAAACGCTGCACATATATTTTAGTTTTAAACTCTGCTGCGGACTCTTTTGGCTACACAGTGAGTCAAGCACCATACTTTTTTAGTTACCCCACACACATGGGACTTCAGGATTAACTGGTATTCCCCAGTTATTTTCCAACAGTTGACAGAGCAGTGAATTTCACCTTTGTATAATAGGCTGCTTTCCACACACATCTCTATCCTCCAGACAGAAAAGCAAGAGATGTTATTAGAGTTCAAGGACATATTCCATCCATGCAAAATAAGCTGGGGTGTGAAGCAGGGCATGGGGAGAGTCCCCAGGGAGCGTTCCTGGGGCCCGAAAGGCCATATTTGGCCCTGGGCCTGAGGCTCTGCACCTCTGTGCTAAAGCCTAAGATTGTTCCCCCCCCCCCTTGCCACATTAGTTTCCTACATTACAGTGTGTAGGGAGCAAGGAACATCAACTAGTGACAAGAGAAAGACACACACCCTGACAATAAAGCAGCTGTTCTCCCAATTTTGGAAAGCTGTAAAGAGATTCCTGGAGGGATGTTAGGGGCTGACAGAACTCTGCAGGGTGTGTAGAGGAGGCAAGGGAGCTGGAGGAACATCTTAGGGAAGTGGCCAGCGATTTGTGGGGTTCTGTGCCACCCACGAGACAGGAGTTGGGGCTGGAGGAAGAGGAAGAACTGGGGCTGTCAGAGGTGGGGTGTCATGAACTGGCAGGACTCAACACAACACTAGGTCTGGAGAATTGTGAAGGTTACAAAACAAGGGTTGACTAGCAACACAATTGCTGCTGCTGGCATTGGAAGGCTTAACAAAGGGGGTGTGGAGAGGAGAAAAGAGGTAATGGCAAGCTCTACCTCTGAGGAACTGTTGGATAATTTCAGGTTCAGGTGTCACCTCAGCCATAAACTTTACAATAAACTTTTTTACTGGTGGGTTATTTGAAAATGAGACTGCAGTTTTAATATTAAATTTTTAAATTTGTATTTTTATCTGTTATTTTAAATTGATTGCGTTTATGTTTTTGCTGTGATTTTAATTAGTGTTAGCCGCCCTGAGCCCGGTTTTTGGCTGGGAAGGGCAGGGTATAAATAAAATATTATTATTATTATTATTATTATTATTATTATTATTATTATTATTACTGTAATTGCTTTAGGCAAGTCCTTGTTTTCTCAGTTCCACACACTTCTCAACCCCTATCTTCTGGTCATTCCGCTAGCACAAGCACCTCTACTCGCCAGACAGACCATTCCCCTTCTCCTCCCACCACACTCCGTTCTTGGTGTTCTCCTGATTCTCCAGAGCAGAATTGCGGGAGGCATGTGGAAGGAACGGAATGTAGGAAAACTCCATTGTGCTAGTGTGAGCCAATGCACTGGCTCACGCTACCACACTAGGTTGGTTGAATCTAGGCCAAAGTGTTTTACACAGCAGAAGTATGCTATATAAATGCTAATGGCTATTATGCTTATAAATACACGTCTGCCACAAATGATCTATTGTGCCAATAGTCCAAAGTGACACCACTGTTCCAAAATTCAGGACAAAGAAGTTGCTCAGAGGGAAACTGACACATCAAGGCAGTTTTCTTTAGATACTCTTCAGCAGCATATCCTGGATTCTGTTGGGGTTTTTTGCCCAAACACCTGATGTTCTCACCTTTGTTTCCAATCTAGAAGAGATGCGCTGAGAACAGGATGTGGGACAACACTGCCCCTATGTATTGTTCTATAAGTGTACCTCAGCCACCTCTAGACCTGCAACACAGATGTATACCTAGCGACCCAAAAGAGTAGCAGTCTTTGATAAAGGGACATATAATTAATAGCACATCAAATGTGCAAATTTTAGTCGGAAAGCAGTATTCGTTTGAAACCTGCACTAGAGACTGCACTTTCTTCCTGGAGGAGACTGGCTTCCCAGGTAGAATTCTGCTGATTTCATTACATTTATAATCCAAAGAATGTCAGCACTGCTGTGTTCTAACTGGGTGACATTTCATTTCAAAGGTACTCAAGACCAATTAAGCATTTTGCATGCAGCTAAGCTGGAGAAAACAAACACTCTATAAAAATGCTTTCCACAACACAGAATGTGTTCTAATGACTACATTAGGATATGATGATCTGTACTTATCACAGCTTTTGCTGATTGTGTAGTGTGTGTGTGTATGTGTGTGTGTAAAACTGCAAGTAATAAGTGAGACCCTGAGTATCATCTTTTGTATGTGCCATTGCATCCAATGTTTGCTGCCAGAACGAGAGCATAATAAGATCCCTGCTTGATTAGGCCTCTTTAGTCCAGCATCTTATTTTCTATAGTGGCCAGCTAGATGCCTATATAGACAAGCAGAACATGAGCACAATAGCATTGTCTCTCACAGTTGTTCCCCAGTAACCAGTATTCAGAGGCATGCTGGGTCTGTAGCTCAAGGTAGCATATTGCCACCATGACTAGCAGCCAATGAGTAGTGGGACAGCGAAGCTGCGCCAGCTTGCACCTGCCCACCTCCAATCGCCATGGCCTGACATCCATGGAACTGGGATACTATGTGATCAGGAGCCCTGGTTGCATGGCATTCTCAATAGTGTGGTCAGCCTGTGCATGTTCAGCTCCACTTTCCAACACCGTTCTAATGGAGGAGCTGCTCATATCTGAGATCTGCCTGCTGCCAGTGTTGTTGTTTTAATTATCAGTGTACTTTGTTGTACTGAAATAATTGAATAGAGGGTGGGCTAGACATTTATTTATTTATTTATTTACTCTTTTTGATTGATGGATTGTTATCCAACCTTCCCTGCAAATGAGCCCAGGGCAGCAAAAACAAAGCAGTAAAGCAGTATAATTTATTTTAAAACACAATCAAATATCCTCACAGCTAAATGATATCAAGGTTGCCAGGAGCAATATCTTTCAGCCATGAAATGCTTGAGTGAAGAGGAATGTTTTAAAATTATGCTTAAATGTTAATAATGAGGGGGGCAGATAGACCTCAACAAGAAGGACATTCCATAGGTCTCCACACTGTGGTCATACTGTGACTCAGGTGCTGTGGGAGTCTGCAACACACACACACACACACATGCAAAGCAAACAACCATCCCAGTCCTTGAATTGATGCAAGGAATTACCACTGTAGAAGAAATAGCAGTGAAAGAAGAACCAACTGAAATGTGAATAGGGCAGATTCATTTTCTGCAGAAACTTGCTGCTTTAGAGGACCATAAAAATGCAACTGCAGGAATTCCTCTTGCAGGCTTCACATGTGTCTACCAGGAAAAGCAGCAGCAGAGATTATTTCCTCTGGATACTCAGGGTATGGTATATTGCCTCTATGAACAACGGTATGGGAAAAGCAAACAGTAGCTATAGCAGTCTCAGAGGTGGAAGTGCATGAATGACCTTAATTTTGCAGAGAGCATGATATTGATTGCATCTCGATCAGGAACTCGGTAACAGGAGCCATGCTTTGTATAAATCTATAAAACATAGCCACAGAGCCAAGATGCACTTGAGATAGAACTGGTTGTGAGTCAGGGAGATTGCTGTGTTATTAGGAGAAAAAATACAAGAGTTCATCTATACTCTTCTCTGCTTCAAGGAGCTGAGAACACAGATGATTTAGGAGAGTTTCCTGAGGTCTGGGATACAGAGGAGGTTCAAGTTGCCTCCATTCCAGTGTTAGCAGAAATTCCTGCTTGGCAGGGGGTTGGACTGGATGGCCCTTGTGGTCTCTTCCAACTCTATGATTCTATGATTCATTTGTGTGCAGCACAACCATGGATGTCACAGGCAGCTAGCCTGCCTGGTGTCATTGCAAATAAGCAGATGCAGTAGGGTTGATTAGCACAACATTTTTTACGTAGTCACTTTGCTAGGAATTGCCTTTCTCTACTGGAAGGAAGCTGAGACGAGATGACACACCCATTGAGGGTAGAGGGTGTTCAGTAGCTAGGTTGCCATTGTGTGGACAGGCGGAGTCCCCCAAACCCCAGGCGACCCCTGAGCAGAATAATGACACAAGACAACGTCCTATGGGATTAAAATTGGCCACAACTTTATTAAAATTCAGATGTAGGGAGACCTTGGCTCAGGCATTGGGCATTTCTCCTTCCCAGCCCCCAGCCAGGGATCTGGGTAACTTCAGGGTTATCCAGAATGTGTGGGGATTGGGCTGGCTGTGGAAAACATACCGGTATGTTCAAGCAGAGAGCCCGCCCCCTGTTTGCTGTCGCTAGATGGGGGGGCAATGACAACCTCTCGGTGTACGGTCAATGCCTCCCCCCTAGACCCCTTTAACGGGGAACCCTGGTATTGCCGCCGCACTGGGGGCATGGGGTCACCACCCCATGCCCCCCCCCCATTTAGGAAGATGACTAAAGGATTCCGCCCAAGGCCTGAAACCGCCAAAGTTGTGACGTTTTGCTACGGGAAAAGCAAAACCTGCCAATGCAGGGAAATTCCTTTCCAGCCCTTCAGCAGTGGCCTTGACATAAAAGTGCCTGCGTACCTGTGGAGAAGAGGTTAACCTGCAAAATTAAGAGTTAATTGAGGGAGAGGAGGGTGGGAGAAGCTCTGGAGCCTGACTGCCGTTACCCAGGTAATCTACACCTATTGTTTTTATTTATTTATTTATTTATTTATTTATTTATTTATTTATTATTAAATATTTTCTTGATTTACAAAGGTAGTGCAATGTCTCTCTCTTATTTTTTCCATGTAACATTTTTACAAGTCAATTTTGTTTGTTGAGACATTAGGAGGAAAAGGGGGAGAGAGGTGGGCAGAGAACCTGCACAAACAACGCTGACACTACGCCTTCTATTGTGTGGGCTGGGTGGTCCCTCCCCTTACTGGCCAATCCCCCTGGCAACGCTTCCCCCAGGCAGGATTGGGTGCTGGCTGATGTAGGGAGAGACCACAGGTATCCAACCTGGGGGTGGTTATGCCAGCCCGAATTGGCAGGAGCCGCTCTGGGATCCAAGGGGGCTGCGCGCGACCACGCAAAAGTCGCTCCCCATTTAATGTGGGAAACGGTCATTGCCGAGAAGGCCCTCTGGCCAGTCACAGGAGTGCTCCAGAACGTGCTTGGTCAGGAGTCATTACTGGGTCAAAGACTGCCTTAAGAGATGGAGGATTGTAATACCAACACAACACCATCCACATGTGTGGTAAAAAAATTAAGAAGTGAGTCCCCCAAAGCACATTTGGGCTAAAAGCAGGTCCTGCTGGATCTGGAAAGCTGATGATTACTGCTCTAGAATATAATTGTGTTTCGTGAAACAGGGCATTCAAGACATGGATCACTTTAGGCAGAAAAGTGTGGCTTATTTGGGTATTTGGTACTTGTAGGTGTAGGGGGTAGTAAGCGTATGCGGGCTAGCTCTGCCCCCTATGGTGCTATAGTGCATGATGCCCACATCTGTTGCCACCTTGTGTTTGGCATCAGTCACTTGGGGGGGGGTGGATCACTCTGCAATGAAGTAAGTTCCTTGGCAGAGGGTGCAACTCAAGATCTGTGATTAGGATCTCCTGCAATTAAAAACCAAATCAATAACTGCCTCAGGGCAGGAGTGAAAGTCAGAACTGTGGAGCAGAGGGAAAGGGCTGATCCTTCCCCCTGCACTATTTTCCTCATTAAAACCCTCCCCGTCACTATTTGTCTCATGACAAGTACCAGTATGATACCTTAAAGTTTACCCCTGCAGGGAAAATAGTAGCAAGGGGGAAGGATTTTAAAAGCGAAAACAGTGCAGAGGAAAGACTTAATCATCCCCTATAATAAGTACCCCATTCCTGGCTTGCCAACCTAAAATGCTGCAAGCCGTCCACCCCACTGCACTGCTTCATTTGTGTTTCAAATTGCATTTGCACATTTCAAGTTGCCTGCTGCCTGTCCACACCAGTGAGCAGGGTAGGGGCATGGATGTCTTAATATGGCTTACATTTTCAATTTGGATCGAAACTGGTTTGGGCGAAAATGCATCAATACACATGATATCTCAAGAAACATACAGGATAGATGTGGATCATGGCTAACATCGTGGCTAACATCGTGTGTACAATACATGGCTTCACAAACCAGCTGGTGGAAGCACACTGGATGCAGAGTAAACAGGAGCACAGCCTCAATCCCCATCTCCACCTCCCATATCTGCTGTTTATTAATTTATTTACAGTGTAAGATCCTAATCACAAATCCTATCAGAATGTGAATCCAGTACTAAAAGAATTACATTTTGGACAGTGCCACTTTTCTGATTAAAAAAAACCCCAAAGAAATAAGTGCATTCTAAGCTGGTTGTTGGAAAACTAGTTCATATGATATTTTTAATTAAATGAATGCCAAGCACCAAAACCTGTAGAAGTGGATTTTGTGCTGATGCTGTCCATCCATAACTATGATCTGCCTGTCAGAATTTGAAGAAGACAGGCAGGTGCTCAGCTTTCCCAGATTCTAATGACATAACTGCCATCAGGGGATAACTGAATTTGTGCTGATATGTACTTTCTAACTTATCTTTAACCTGGCAGGGCTGCATCCTTAAAAATTCAGAATAATAATAATAATAATAATTACTATTATTATAGCATCCATGGTGCTTTACCATTTTGTAACCCCAAAGCAGCAAGACTAGACAAGCACCCTTTATGAAAAGCTATTTCTCCCACAACTAGAAAGATCAGTTGCCTTAGAAATGATTCTCAGCAATTGTCCATAACTAGGTCATGCATCAAGTTGAAGGGGAAGCAGCAACAAAGGAGGTATTGTTTAAAATGAGGATGATAAGGGTGCCTGACTTAAAATATTTTAAAATATAACGTGCTTTAGAGGTGGTCCCTCAAAAAACTGTTTGCCCTCAGTATTTTTTGACTAATGCCTATAAATTGGGTTGCCAGTTTATCACTGGGACTAATTCAAAGTTTACGAAGTGCTAAATTGCTTAGGACCCATCTACTTAAAGAAGGGCTGGGAACCTTTGGGTCTCCAGTTCTTGCTGAACTACAGCTCCCATCAGCCCTAGCAAGCACGGCAAATGGTCAGAGATAATGGGAGTTGTACTTCAGCAACGTCTGGAGGGCCAAAAGCTCCCCAAACACCTGACATAAAGGAATGCCTCACACAGTCCTGTCCTGTGTGGGCTCTGAGGTAGACTGGGGTAGACCTTTTAGTGGAACCATTTTTGATCAATGTGTATAATTCTATGACCTGCTGGAGGCAATTCTGGGGAAACCCAGCCAGATGGGTGGGGTATAAATAATAAATTATTATTATATTCAAAACAAAATAAAATAAAAAATTATTTCCAGTAGCACCTTAGATACCAACTAAGTTTGTTCTTGGTATGAGCTTTCGTGTGCATGCACACTTCTTATTCTCAGCAATGGTACCCAAGCTTTGGAACAGACATATTCTCCCCCACCCACTCACAATTCAGCTGGCACTAACGTTTACCATCTTTCATTGTCAGCTGAAGACCTTCCTCTTCTGTCAAGCTTATGGCTAATAATATATTTGACCTAGGCAGCACAGTGCAGTTATTTTGATAAGACTGATTGTTAATGCTTTGACTTTTTGTTTTTTCAAACATAGCTTTTTACCTGTTATAAGGTGGAACATAAAATAAATAGATAGATAGATAGACTAGATAGATAGATAGATAGCAAACCAAGTCTGAGTGGGAACACAAAGTTTCCAGAACATCATCTAAGTATTGGCAGGATCAGCCCCAAAAACCATAGCTTAGCAAAATCAGTCACCATGGCAACCACACAGAAAAGGCTGGAAACAGTTCAGGAAAGCTATGGGAACCAGTCATGGTAGAAGGATTTAAACATAAAAGGAAGGCATGAGGGGCACGGGAGGTAATAAAGAATTAAGTGGAGTGGAAATTCTTTGGGAGGACCAGGCAAAGCCACTTGCTAGAACAGAAGGGAGAGCACTACCATTATGGACTGATGGGTGGAATCCGGGATGACGGGAGGGGGAAATGCAATAATTTATTTGTTTTATTTCTCCCACATAATCTACACCTCAAAACAGCTGCCAGGTGAGGTTAGAGAAAGGAGTTTGTAGGGTCACATGTTTACTCAGGATTTATCCTATCGCTTTTGAATACATCCAGACAAGGCCCTCCCCTGTAATGAGGCTCTTTTCTGCTAGCCCAGGCTTCCTCAACCTTGGCCCTCCGAGATGTTTTTGGCCTACAACTCCCATGATCCCTAGCTAGCAGGACCAGTGGTCAGGGATGATGGGAATTGCAGTCTCAAAATATCTAGAGGGCTGAGGTTGAGGAAGCCTGTGCTAGCCCAACCTTCAAAGCTAAAAAGCTGCCAGCCCCTTGATTGTTCTTCTTCCCACTGTCTCCTGGGGCTGAGGTAAAACAAATCCAGTGAGATCCCATTGCCTGCTTATTGGACTGACTAAGGCTGCAGTCCTAATGCGTCTTACTAGAGAGTAAGCCGCATTGAATTCAAGAAAGGCTTTATTCTGACAGGATTCCTCTGTTGGTGTGTGTATGAATAGACATGTGGTTGCAGTTCAGACAAAATAAATAATTTGACATTCAAGATTGTGTGTGTGTGTGCGTGCGTGCATGCAAGTTAGAGTAAGTTACAATAATTAAAGCAGATAATGCTTTAGTAGGTCTGTGTTTTGAAAACTCTCTCTGAGCGTCATCTATTTTAAGGTGTTTTTGTCCTTCTGCCGATTTTAAATATTTGTTTCCATCTCCAGACAGCTTATTAGCAGGTTTTGCAACAGTAAAAATTGCATATTGCAGTGTTGTAAGTTTTGCTTTTAATTGGCTTTAGCACACTATAGCAGTCTGCCCCACTGTATTCTGTGCTGCTTTGGGAGTTGTGGTCATTTTTATGCTGTGATGAACATCATCTAGACCTTCCAGGAGAGAGAGAGACAGAGGGTACCATTCTTCTTCCCTCACCTCCTCTCCCCTTCACCCTAGAATGCAGGATGTATCAAATATTAAACTGGCATTAGATTTAATCCTACCTGAAAGGGTAGGAATTAAGAAGAGTCCACTTTCTGTAAACTGGCATTTGATGTAAAGAGAGAGAGAGAGAGAGAAGAGATAAAAATAATCTCATAGCAAACTTTTACACTAGGAATTATCCTTTCTTAAACAAATATCATAGGGAAGTGCTGCTCCAAACAAACAGGAATATCCGATTTGAATTTTATACTGTAATCTTCAACAAGAAGTGAAAAATGTCTTTGAAATTGGAGTGCCTGAGAAGAAAAATTGTGTTTGAGAAGTAAGATGATCACAAATAAGCCTGCAATCTTAGATCCACTTACCCAAGAGTGCTAAACTGCCTTGAGCTCAACAGGACTTACATATGAGTAGTCATGCACCACAAGAGACAGAGACTGCAGCAAGTCTTAGCAATACTCTTGATACTCCAGCTGAGTTTTGAAGACTGACCTACAAACAAAGACAGTTTCTTAAAGTTACCTTTGAGTAATGGATAAGAATGACTCCAGGAGTCCAGGATGCAGAGAGGAGCACATTTTAAAGGTTTCAGTAAGGATGAAAGATGAGCTGTAGGTGGAATCATTTGGATTATTTATTAGAGCACTACTCCATTTACAGCTTTAGTGCTACCATCAGTGGAGCTTTTACAGTGTTGAATCCTGCCTTATGCAGTAGTTCTAAGAATTTTACCAGTAAGACAACAACCTGCATGCATGGACATCACAAGGGGAGGACATCATTTTAAAACAAACAGTTCACCCTAATTAACATTGAAGTGGAAAACCTGTGCCTGGCATGGACCAATTTAGGCTGCAGTTAATGTCAGGGACAAAGTTGCTTATCCACATGAGGTATGTGAAAAAATGCTCGATGGCATACTCTCTCAATGTGGTCAACAAGCATTAATTCTATAATGGCTGCTTGATGCATCGCCTGCCCTCCAGCAAAACAAGAGAGGAAATGCATCACCAAAAGAGAGAACAAAAGATGGTGCTCATTTGCATAAAATTTGTATATGCAAATACATGTGCAAATTTATAAGCAGTAATTTTGATTTAAATAGACATACAATGCACCTCATCATAATGAGAAAGACTGCAACCAGGTGATATGGGTACCAGCTCAGTCTTATCCAGAGCTGTTGATGGGCACTGATGCCCCCCTTCCTTCTTAAGGGACAACTCTTCAAATGGAGGACACCTTCAAACACCTTCAGATTAGAAGTCGGACACCCCACCTCATTCACAGGTAAAGTCTGTGCAGCCTTGATCTGTGACACAAAATGCTTTCTAATGTTTCTCCTCATTCAGCCACTCAACAAGCACCCAGATAATTGCCCGGTTTGCTGACCACAAGCATTTAGCTGTCAGCAGAACTCTTAAATAATGTAACCACTTATTCTACTTAAGCAGTACCCAGCTCTCCAGAACACAACCTCAAATAACTGTCTCAAAGGGGGAGATTATCAGAAGTGTGAATTACATTTGTTCACTAATGTATTGCCAAAAAGATGTTGCTAGAGGGCAGCTATGTAATGTACGTGCTTTGCATTCTCATTGCAGCAAATTTTTGTCTGTGTAGATGCTGTTTTCCATCAGCAGCATATCTGGATTGCAGCCTGTGCCCTAAGCAACCAGTGCACCCCAGATGGACTAAATCGTATCTGTTTACCTGATACTAGAAGAAGGAGTCAAAAGGAATCTTAAAGTTGGTCAGGGTGGAGGGGAAACCCTTTCCTGGGCAAGAGGGGATTTATATTTGCTAAAGGGAGAGGCTGGCTTTGATTAATAATAGAAGTGCTGAGCTTAATCAGTGAATCTTTTCTTCTTCTTCCTGCCTATAGGCACAAAAAGGCAAAGGCTCTTCTCAAAGAGATACAGAAAATCAAACATTGATCAGAGTCTATTGCTTTCCTTTTGGCTGTGCCTAAAATACACATACTGTATCAGGTTCCTAATCCCAAGAGATCTAAATGCCAATGTACAAGGAACAAATCAGTAAACATGTGTGGGATTTTGCTATAAGAGAAGGAATAACTCTTTTTGTAGGGGGGGGTGTTTGGAAAGAAGAATTAAAGGAGAAAGGACCGAGGAGTTTTAAACTCAGATAAAGTCTTGCAGAAACAAGTTGTGTTGGGGCTTAAAAAGACAAAGGCTGCTGATGAGCAGTACTTCACCTTTAATTCTCGGTGGAGCTACTATCTCCTACTCTGATGTGTAACATTGCTATAATCTGTATTCTGCATGTTCTAATCATTACATTAATTAATTACATTAATTAAATTCATATAATTTATACACCACTTGTTTGTAAAAACAGCAACCCTAAAAGTGGTTTACAGAAAGCGTAAAACTGTAAATTATCACTAAGAAAAATTAACAACAATAATTTAAGATTTTCAAAAAGTTAAAATAACAATAGACTAAAACTTTCTAAACATCTGGGTAGGCTAACCTACATGAAAATGTTTTTAGCAGGCACTGAAAATAGTACAGTGAAGGTGCCTGTCTTATATCAATGGGCAAGGAGTTCCAAAGTGTAGGTGCTGCCACACTAAAAGACTAAGTTCTTACAGTGGTTATTATTCAGCACCTGTAGTGCCAGTTCTGCCAATCAAAGTGGTCAAGTGGGCACATGCAAGGTAAGGCAATTTTGTAAGTAAACTTCTCTCAAGTTGCTAAAGGCTTTATATACCAAGAGTAACACCTTGAACGTGACCCAGTTGCAACATGCCAATACTGTATGGCCCTTGGGTCCAGAAGGGTTAGCCGTAGCTATTCTTAATTGGTTAGGAGGGGTTGATCAAAATGGCTTGGCTGCAACTTTTAGCGATATGACTCTGTGATTTGGTAAGTAATAGCTCATTTAATGTCTTAATCGGGTATAATTTTTCTTCAGACAATGAAGTTGGTATTTAGCAACTCAGCCATGTTTCTGTGGGAAAGCGTGCTCAGCTGAGACAGTTATTCAGAAAATAGATATCTAGCAAGAAATTATTCTGCCTGCTTAGAAAAGCTATCTGCTCTTTTCTTTCAAGGTTTACTCAAAAAGCAAACCTGTTATGTGAAGTGAATCATTAAAAAAAAAAACCACATACTTTTAGTGCCATACTTCTGGTGCTGACATTTAGAAAAATCCCAACACAGCAAGAAGTGTTCGGCAGCCATATAGACAAGCATTGCTTTTTAAAATATGATTGTAAAAGGGAGGGTTAATAGGGACAGAAGAACTGCTGGGATTTGGTCAAGCCTAATGGCCTAAGTCTGCCTCTACCTTTCTTTTGTTAAGGAGATTGCTGGTTGATTGCTCCCAGTCTCTGAATCTTCTCCAAGGCTTCTGAATGGGGGTAAGGGGCATACCATCCTCTTTCCCAGCTGAGGGTGATGTAATATAAGTCTCTTTGTGTGTCTGTGAAAGGGAACAAAGGAAGAGACAGACTGCAATCTGAGTGAGAAAGGGAAAGAGCTAGCTTTGAGCTCTTAAAAAAAAGTCTTTTTGAAAGGTTGCCCTGTCTGTAGATATTTTGTGGGGCAGTGGATTTTCTGTTGGAATGTTTAAGCTGTCTGACAGTAGCTGGTGTGTGGGGTGCTCACCTTGCCTCCTGACAGTTGAGTCATTGCTGCTTACCTGGACAGAGGGAGAGGAGGTTGGCCAGCATGGTACAAATGTGCAAATGCACTGCTGGGACCCATCTGACATGCCTGGCTTCACCACCTCATTCCTCCACTTCTCCTTCCCTGAAAGCAGCAGCAACTCATCTCCTTGGAACCCATCCACTCATAGCTGTCAACCCTCCCTGCTGTTTCCCAAATAATAAGGGAATTTCCCGTAATAAAAGGGAAAGGTTGACAGCTATGCATCCACTACTGCTGTCAAACTCTATCTAGGCTCAACCTGTATATTTGTTAACAGTATCACAAAATGCCTCAAGTCTTTGGTCAGGCCTTCCTCCAATGTAAAGCGAACCCTGGTCAGCACCCTGTGTACGTAACAAAAATTTGGGTAACCGGTCAAATACTTAAGGGAAATCCTCAGTATTTAACTTTTGTTTGATTGACTAATTTCTACAGCGCTGAATGTATTAAAAATATGTGTAAGCAGTGTACAAAAAGCAACAACAGGCAACTTAAACAAAATATTACAAAATAGAGTTACAAATACAAAATAGTTACATATAAAAATGCTGCATTAATACAAAGTCGCTAATATACCAATCAATGTGATTTATATATAACAAAGCATGTACAAAATATTTGGGAAAGTCTCACGATTGGCTGTAGTGCTTTAGCTTAATAAGGAACAAGAATGAATTTGTAACAGTGCACTACATTATATTTTGCACAACACATTTCAGTGAATATTAAGAGATTTCTAATTTCACATTTGAACACATGAAGAGGAATAAACAAAAACTGACTATACCTCAGGGGTTCTCTTTTCTTGTTTCTGCACTGATGTCTTCCTCCTTTTCTCCTTTTGAAAAATAAACTTTGAGGGGAGAGGGTGAGGGGGGAAATCTCAGAATTTTTCATGGAAAGCTGTCTTTGGAGAAAATTCAATTCAATTTTAGGTGAAGGAATCTTGTGTTTTCACCCACTTTTCCATCTCTTTGAGATATCCCTGAAAGAGGAGGAACACATTTCTGCATCTAATGTTTGCCAACTCCCTGCTCTCCTTTTTGACTCAGCCCTAATTTTATAGTGCCTCTAAAATCTGCCCATGCTTTAACATGCCAAGAGTGGGAGCTGCACAAAACCATGCTGATCCTACATAACTGATAGCCAAGTCATTCCTATTTCCAAACTGCTCTAAATTTATATAATGTCTGATGGTGTCAGGCTGTTACCCCAGGACCTCAGACAATTAATCTTTGATTGCCATATGTTAACAAATGACAAACTACTAAGAAACCATGTGAAATTAATGCTAACCATTCTCTACTGTCCCTCTCAATTGTCTTCAGATGGATAACTGCATGTCATTATTAATTACTGTAGACCAAAGATGCCTCTCAGAAGCAACAATCATCTTCATGAGTAGCACAAATATTAACATTCTTGAACAGACATCATTCTTCCTTTTCTTGTTCATAGAGTGGGTCCAAGCTCTCTCTCTCTAGCTCTCTCTCTCTCTCTGTGTGTGTGTGTGTGTGTGTGTGTGTGTGTGTGTGTGTGTGTGTGTGTGTGTTTAAGGCATCAATGTGGGCCCAGCCTAAGATATTTTGCTGCTTGATTTGGAGCAGCAAATGCCCCTACCCGAAGTCTAAATCCGGCCCGCAGACAGTCCGGGAATCAGTGTGTTTTTACATGAGTAGAATGTGTCCTTTTATTTAAAATGCATCTCAGGGTTATTTGTGGGCCCTGCCTGGTGTTTTTACATGAGTAGAATGTGTGCTTTTATTTAAAACTAGCTGACCCGGCCACGCGTTGCTGTGGCTTATTGTGAGAAAGTTGGAAACGCGTTTCTTGTGTTTGTAAGCGTGCATCCTGAAGTGTGGTTTCACGTTGACCTGGTGTTTCCTCAGTACGCATTTGCGTCATTATTTGTCTTTGTTGTTCATTTCATGATGAACATTGTTCCTGAGTTTGTTTTGTAATTACATATTGTGTTGCTTTTGTTGTGCAAGTACGACGACCTATGTTTTAGGTATTAAAGGAGATTGATGAAGCTGAGAAAAGAGATGGAAAGTAAAAAAAAAAAAAAGACATGGAAAAATGGCAAAGAGGGCGATATATTTTTCTTGCATAAAATCACATTTTTACCTGTGAAAGGTGTGGTATCTGTACAATGCAAGTAATTCAAGATGGCATCCAGCACTCTCACTCAGCCTTCCTTGCCGCCAGCATCTTATTTCCTGGCAGACCGTCTCCCTCCAACTCGGCCCCAGCCCCGCTCATCCCCTCAGCCCCGCGGCTTAGACCAGGGTGTCACGGCCCACTCCTACAAGACGGAGCCCGGACCCACGGTTTACCTGCGGCCTTCTTGGGGCCTGCACGTTGGCGGGGCCGAAGTCTGGTCCCGTGTGGGGTTAGGGCCTAGCTGGGGCTGTCCTGTGCTGCTTACTGTGCAGGGTGGCAGCGGCCTCTGTGTGGCCTTTCTTAGCTGGGGCGATCACGGCGGGGAGGGTGCTCAAGAGAGAAGCCAGTGCTACTGCTGTCTGAGCCACCTGCTCTTGAGGCCAGGAGCCGAGCCGGGCTGAGCGGGCAGAGGAGGAGAAGGAACCAGGCCAGGGACGGTAAAATTCTGCTCCGGGCTCAGACTTGCTCAATTCGGCGCTGGGGAGCGGAGGGGTGGTGACGTAGGAGGAGGAGGGGAGGGGTGTGGTGGGTGGGGTGTGGAGGTAAAATGAGGTGTGTGGTCTTTGACGTCCACTGGAGGGCGCTATTTTTTGCACAAAATCACATTTTTTTACCTGTGAAAGGTGTGCCATGTGTACAATGTAAGCATGTAAAAACACTCCCATATGGCCATGGAACGTTGTGTCCAAATTTCAACGGAATTGGTCAAGCGGTTACGGAGAAGATAGATTGGTCACAAACATCCACCTTTTACATAGAGAGAGAGAGAGAGAGAGAGAGAGAGAGAGAGAGAGAGAGAGAGAGAGAGAGAGAGAGATGCATCATCTCTGGGTTATTTGTGGGGCATAGGAACTCGTTCATCCCCCCCCCAAAAAAAAATATAGTCCAGCCCCCCACAAGGTCTGAGGGACAGTGGACCGCCCCCCTGCTGAAAAAGTCTGCTGACCCCTGGACTAGACTAATAACACTGTTCCCAAGATCAAAGGCAGGCTTGTGGCATCTTGAAGGGAAATAAAAACAAGGTGTCCTCAGAAATCCATTGCCCTAGCATGTGTTGTCCTACATGTGCAGAATGAGATCATTTATACTGTTGAGTTAAGGGTGCACTGCACAGCTTAATTTTCTACTCTCTTTAATGTAAGGGAGTGTCCAAACAAGCCAACCCCTTTTCATATATTTTCTTATAATATGAAATCAGATTTCCTAGGCTTCCTCAAAGTTGCTGCAACCGTTAATTAAAGAGGCATTTGCAGCTGAAAATGTACATCATTGTGGGGGTCCTCATGTGCTCTGTATGTGTTTGTATATGCAAGCACCTGCTTTTTGTAATTTTCATTTGAAACATCATCGCTGTGTGTGAGAGAGAGTGCGTACACACACGAAATAAATAATAAAATATCCCTTTTTTAAAAAATCCATTTCAGACAGCGCCATTTGAATCTTCCAAAAGTCTTGTTTTGAAAGCTTAGGCAATGGGGGGAAAGTACAGTATGAACACTTCCTTTGTCTGAGGAAAGGTGTAGATTTAAGCCACGTTGTTCTCATTCTCATTTGACTATGGGCAATAATATAAATGATATTATACACACACACACACACACACACACACACACACACATACATATACATATACATATATCAGTACATGACAGAGGAGACTTACTAAAAAACTCCAGCTATGAGATATCATAGCAGAAAGACAGATATATTTCCTTGTTCATTGGATATCAATGCTCTACTGATCTGCTATACAAATTCTTTTCTTTTTCCCCTTTCCATTTGAAAGTGCTTTTACATATTTTATTTGAACCAAACACCACCATTACCAATTAATTTGAGGAGGGCTCTTGCTCAGGGGTAGACTCCATCCATTGTGTGCAGAAGATCTAGGTTGGGCTGGGAGAGTTTCCTGCCTGAAACCCCAGAGAACAGCTGCATTGAAGACAGTAATGAGCTAGGTAGTCCAATAGTCTGACTTGGCATAAGGAAGCTTTATATCTTCCTAATTAAGTTGGTAAAATCTGCTCTGGGTTTCTGGACAGTTAACATATACCTCCATCCGGCTGTCATGGATGAGTCACAGATAGTGATCTGAGATGAGCTGGGAACCAGAAGTTGGGACTTGTGTTAGGGAATCAGGCTTAAGGGACAAATCCAGAATTCAGGCTCAAAAGAGCATAGCAGAAGTCAAGGCTGATGGTGTCCAGCTAGAGCAGGGTTTCCCAAACTTGGGTCTCCAGGTGATTTTAGACTACAATTTCCATCATTCCTGACCACTGGTCCTGCTAGCAAGGGATGATGGGAGTTGTAGTCCAAAAACAGGTGGAGACCCAAGTTTGGGAAACCGTGAGGCTTGGGCCTACGGTTATGTGACTCACTACATGGAATTCACCCGCACAATCAAAAGACTGTAAATCTGAGATGTGGCAACTCCAGACACTACCACACACTGTCCACTTTGCGGTGTCCATGTTGTGTGATCCTGGGATAAATTTCAGTTACAGTCATACCTTGGGTTACGTACGCTCTGGGTTACGCGCTTTTCGGGTTACAAACTCTGGTAACCCAGAAGTGCAACCCAGACCGCGTTCTGCGCAGTTCGCGCATGCGCAAACTGCTACTTCCGGGTTTTTCGCGCGCTTGTTCAGGTTGTGTACTTTTCGGGTTACAAACTGTAACCTGGAACCAATTACATACACAACCCGGGGTACCACTGTATGTGAAAGCATGTTCACAAAATGTTTAACTTGCGCTTGAGCTTTGTAAATGCACAGAGACACTTGTGCCGTGCTGAGCAGGCCCATACATTAGTAGTTGAAATGTATCAAATGAAGATCCATGGTTGAGGTGACCTTCCCTAGCTAGCCCCGTTACTGTGAGGCTTCAGAGATTTGTGCAATTCTATAGAGATAGGTACATTACTTTGCCATGATGGCTGCTCCCTGTCCAGCAGCACTGATCTATTCAGCACAACTGCTTACTACAGTCTCTGGGGCATCTCCACAGGTTGCAGATTTATACTGATACAATAATTTCTGAGTCTAATCCTCCCTCTTTGCTGGTGCATTTGCTTAGCCGCCCTGAGCCCGGTTTTTGGCTGGGAAGGGCGGGGTATAAATAAATTATTATTATTATTATTATTATTATTATTATTATTATTATTATTATTATAAAAACTCATTAGAGACAGAGCTGGACAGAGTTCAGGCTTGTGAGATCTAACTTTGCTTTTTACTTAAAAAACAAACAAACCAAGATCCATCAACTGAAGACAGGTGCAAAATAGTAACTAAAGTGGGTGGATACAGATGGGAAACAATTATCTACTGCACCCCAAAAGCAACATACTAAAATGTCTTATATGTAGCAGTATAGGTGGGCTCTGTTTTGGGCACATTTAAAGCACATTCTTCCCCACTGTAGTTTGTGAAGGGTTTCTGGGAATTGTAACTGTGAGGAGCAGACTACAGTGCCTAGCATTCTTCGACAGAAAGAATGTGTTTTGTATGTGCTTTAAAGGAATAGTGTGTGCACAGCCTATACACCAAATAATTTTTTTAAAACACAAAGCTCAATCCCAGCCTGCATTTGTACTGGAACTATTTTTAATTGTACTAGAACTAATTTTAGATGTTTACACTTGTGTTGTGGTTGCAACTATTTTCTCTGTTTTATAATTGAATTTTTTATTGTTGTAACACACCCTGGGACCTTGAGGTGAAGGGTGGATAAGAAATAAATCAATTATAAAACTGGCCAGCAGAACTGGTAAAACAGGTAAAAAGTAACCAGCTAATAATGCTAATATTTTATAGTTGAAGAACTTGGAAGCTAAAAAACAAGGAATAAGCACAATAGCAGCCACTGCAGTTTTTTTTAAACAAAACAAAACAAAAACCTTGCCATTTATCTTGCTGTTGTTGAACTGCTTGAAACATAGGAACATATAGAATCAGACCTTTTGTTGATCTCTAGATCAGTATTGTCTGTGTTGACTGGCAGTGACTCTCAAAGAGGTTCCCCACACACACAGCGCCACATGGAACATGGTGTCTTTGCACTGAACAATGATCCTATCCCACTGGCCACCAGAAATCTAATGCAAATCACCCAGAGATCTACCAGCACACTCTGATCTACTATATGTCCCTTAAACAAGGAGCTGCTTCAGCCTACAAATGAAATTTCTCCTCTCAGGTATATCCAAAACAGGTTTCTAACCTTTCCCACGAGTGAGCATGCCCAAAGCAAGAACAAAACAAAACAAAAAACCCACTTCTTTGAGCCTCCCCAGGTGTGAATGAGGTAGATGTTTGGCTTGGCAGTGACCACTTGCAGAGGCACTGGAAAAAGAGCAACCACAAGCTGGGAAGGTGTATTAATTTTAGTTCCCTGTTGTGCTTGTTAAAAGATATCTCTGCTTGCATTTTCTGTTCCACTTCCTCTCATTTGTCTGTAGAAAGCAAAAAAGAAAAACGGACATTCTTTAAAGAACAAGTATGAAGCCAAAACTTTTCAATCCAGCAAAGCAGCAATTATTGCAATAAACAAATATGACAGATGCCCCCAGCAGGACCCTTAAACATGTTTCCTTGTCGTAACAAATGCTTACAGATAATAGAGTTTTCCAGGTCATTGAAATCTCTACTCTAACAAAAAATTCTCTGCCAGTGAATTGTTAGGGAGGGAGGGAACCCTTTAGCAGAGGGAAATTCAGCCTAGATGTAAACCTCTACAGCTAAACAATGAATATGGTGACATGATCAAATTATTGTCATATTATGGGCTGCTTTCTACATTTCCTTGCTTCACTAAAAAAAAGTCCTGGAAATAGCTGGAAAAAATGTTATTTAAACACTGAAAGCAAATATGTTTGGTCTCAGAACCTTTGTAGCATACAGGTTTTATACTTGTGGCTGATGTTTCCAGTGTCAAATAACCCTATTTCTCAGCTATTTTCTTGCTGCTTCCAAATATATTTTCATGCACATATTTTTAAATGCAGGTAGAGAATCCTACTTGACCAAATGACAACCTTCTCTGCAACAGTACTCTTTCCAACAGTAGCTAGCCGGGCACTTCTGAAAGCTCACAGGCAGGACATTTATTTATTTATGCTCTGCTTTTAAAAATACAGTTTTACAAAACAACTTACAAACACACAAAAATCATAATAGTAACAAATTCATATGGACACTTACATATCCCTCTGAAAACAGTGGCACTTACTTCTGAATGGACATGCACAGCATTGCACCATAAAAATATGGTAAAAAGTGAACCAAATGTAAAACACACTGACATTAAAAAAAGAATGCAATATAAAAATAGTAGGAAAAATATGAAGGTGGTGGTATTCCTCTTTATTTCTAGCATCAAAGAGATACCACTCTGAACATGAAGTTAAATTTCTTCTTACATTCTTCTTATTATTTAATTCATGTGTTGCTTTTCCACATAGATGTGTCCAAAGCAGCTCATAACACAAGAACAACAGGTATCAAAACATCCTTATAATAAACAGTCTAGTACCAGTTCATTTCAAAAGTTAATATAGGAATCCTAATAAGCAGTTTGCTTCAGTAATACTAACATAACATTTTGCAAGTTGGTATCATGTAAGTAATACTACAAAACAAGTACTATCAACCATTAAAGTAAACATCAGTTAGTCCTATTTATCCATGATTAAAACATGTAGGGTAGTAATCCAATGTAGCCCAAGCAAGTGCAACTTGGAGGCAAGTGGTCCATCTTGCACTGACAACAGTGGAAAGTTTTATCATGTCTGATTCTGCCTTATGGGCAACATCCAATGGCACCCACCATCTTGCAGAAGAGAAATGCATTTCTGCAACAAGACTTTGGGCTTCTCATCTCTCCCCTTCTAGCCTCCCAGTGCCCCCAAATGTATTCTAGGGTGCTGGGGAAAACCCCTAGACCAGATTTTTGGGGTATGTAGAGGCCCAAGGGGTGCAACATGGTACACTTGCCTGTTATTGACCCACTTGTCTTGCTGACTTCACATTGATGGTTAATAGACATTAGTAGACTTGCAGTGGAAATCAGCCCTGAGTGCTCACTGGAAGGACAGATCCTGAAGCTGAGGCTCCAATACTTTGGTCACCTCATGAGAAGAGAAGACTCCCTGGAAAAGACCCTGATGTTGGGAAAGATTGAGGGCAGAAGGAGAAGGGGACAACAGAGGACGAGATGGTTGGACAGTGTTCTTGAAGCTACCAACATGAGTGCGGGAGGCAGTGGAAGACAGGAGTGCCTGGCGTGCTCTGGTCCATAGGGTCAAGAAGAATTGGACACGACTAAACAACTAAACAACAACAACAAGACTTGCAGTGCAGCTATTTCTGCCTTGATCTGTTCAGTGACTCCTTATCCAATGTTACTCTTCCACACCTGACTGATTTTCGTTCCTCTTCTTATCTCATTTCTGCTTCTACATTATTATTATTATTATTATTATTATTATTATTATTATTATTATTTTGAGATGGGGCAGGTGATTCTCTACCCCAGGGACATAGGCATGCCTGCAGAATACCAAATAATACAAATGCAGCAAAGATAAGAACTTTTTCATTTTTTATACAGATATGAAGAACATGCTACATGTATTTCATTTAACAAATATTTCCCCCATTCTTCATTGCTATTGAAGTGAAACAATTTCTACCTTTCACAAAACTTCTAAAAAGAAGACAACACACATTCCTGCAGAACTAGGATCAAAGATGTTATTACATGTCAATGATTCCCTGACAATTTTATGATGTATCATTTCCTTTTACTTGCACACTGTTTTGAATTTATAAGGGAAGCAGGTGGAAATAGTTTTCAAATAAATAAATGATCATCACATCGACAAATGTGCAGAATTGGCTTTCTTGTGCAAACTATAATTGAAATACTATAAGAGTTACTACATGGCCAGCATGCTAATGTTGAAATTTTATAAAATGGGCTTTGGGTTTTTTTAATCAGTGCACTTGGCAATGAATTGTTAATCATTCAGAGACTAAATGCTAGGAAAGAAAATGAGTAAGAACAGCCCAATAATATTAATGTAAGGTTAGCATGAGCATACCTTGCTAGAAAAAGCAAGAACATGGCACCTCCGTCTGCAGACCTATCTTGGCCTATGCTGGTAGATGTCTTAAAGAAAGGTCCCACATGTGGACAAATTATTAATGAAAACTGTAGGGTAACTAAACGAGGCTTATGAGTTAACATTCAGGCCCAGTGTCTGCATCAGGTATCCTTGTCAGATGTATAATGCTGAAATAATGCAATTGCACCAGCCCATGACTGCAAGGGGTCCCAGACGCTGAGGTGGTACACAGTCAACCCATGTAAAAGATCCACCTCTCTTGTAAGCATGTTTAAGAGTCATGTGTAAAGTGCACACAAAAACAAGTTCCCAGGGACATGTGCAACATCAGGGAAGATGGTGATTCAAAGAGCTTTGCAATGTGGCCCTTATTTAAAATTGCATTCTCTGCTTTGTAAGAAAGCCCCACATTGATTAAATGTGACGGATAGTTCTTAATTCACCACAGCCCTGAACCACTGTGCATACAACAGTGTTCCAGTGTGAATTTTATTTATTTTTGTTTTGTAAGTGCTAATAATCTACCAGTCCTAAACTTACTGCTTGTGCCTCTTTTAGAAACAAGGGGCAAGAAAAGCAGCTGGAAAAGCAGTGGTACCCACTGTAAATGTCACAAGAGAGGCAGAGAGTGTTGTAGATTAGCCAGATCCCACATGAGCTTTGAAAATAGCGTGCATGTTTTTCTTTATAGCTGCCCAGCATCCTCCTGTGAGCAGAAATTGCAGGTATTGTCTGCATTCCCAGTTGCAACAATGATAATACAAGGAGCACTTAGTAGTTATCATGGAGCATGGGTATTCCTTAGGAAGAAACAAATAAAACACACGTTCTTGATGCCAAAATCAGCTCATTGTTCCTTCCCCAACTTCCAAGGGGGAAGGGGAGCACATTTTTCTGGACTGCAAATCTGGATTCAAACAATTTTCTGCTGCACTGGAGGCGGGGCGGGAAACAAGTAGGAAACTTTAATATTAGGCTCATTATTGATGGTTATTATTGTATCTACTTGAGCGTGAATTCATCTGCGAAATGGATCATCATGTACTCAAGTGGCTTTGCTAAATGATAGTAATAATGAAATATGAGACCCTGTGCCTGGAGAAAGTTAACTTTGCTTTCTAATGAGCAAACATAGTCGTGTTGGAAAATGGGTTCTGGGTCTTAGTCTCCAGTTTCCAGGTTCTGATACAAGCAGAATGAAAATGTGGGTTTCACTGGGGATGACATTAATGGGAATCAGTGGGGGAATGGAAATGCAGAAGCACTTGCAAATGAAAAAAGTCAGAGTTCAGTTGAAGTCAGCCTACAGGAAGAGGGAAGGGATGGTGAGCAAGCTCAAAGACGCAAAGGTTAGAAGAGAAGGGTGTAGTGTTGGCTACCCATGCCCTGGACATTGCATCAATCTGGGGCATGGTGGATAGAAGGGATATGGCAACCACCAGAAGCAGCCACCATGTTTTTGCTTCTGTAACTATTTTGAATTTCTCACGTGTCCCAGACTGAGGGAATGTTTATGACATTATGGATGGTAGGAGCCTGGAGTCTGATCTGCAGAGGGGCTCTACTGCCCTTTACATTAGAAACTTTAAAAAAAACCCACAACAACCCTCTCCCTATAAGCCTTACTGAGGACCACTCACAGCTGGAGCTGCCCTTGTACCAATAAGGTACATAATAATTGGAATATTTTGGCAAGCAGCAGTGGTGTTGAGAAAACATATGTACCTCACACAGGACTGTGACATCTATCTGTTTTCAGATGAAGATGAGAAGTAGCTCAGTGCCTGCAAAAGGGCTGTAGCTCAGAGGAAGTCTTATCTGCTTTGCATGGAAACAATTCCAGATTCAGTCTCTGGAACTGCTGCCAAGTTAGTGTAGATCAGACTTTGCTAATTTGCCACTCTTCCAGATGTTTTGGACTACAACCACCGTCTGTCCCAGTCAACCTGTCTATGCTGGCTAGGGCTGATGTGAGTTGTAGTTCAAAACAACTGGAGGGTACCAGGTTGGCAAAGGGTGATATAGACAATAATGAGCTAGATGGCCCAGTGGTTTGACTTGGTATAAGGCAGCTTCCCATGTTTCTGTTTGCACCAGGCCCATTATATCAGCAACGGCCAACATAGTTCTGTCCAGATGTTGTTGGACTCCAACTCCCATGAGCTCCAGCCAGCATGGCCCATGATCAGGGACCAGGGGAGTTGGAGTACAGCAATATCTGGTTAGCTACAACTGCTTAATATGGAATAAATGCATTTAGACTAGGGCTTGAATCCCCATCTGCCACTGATGTGATGGCCTTTATTATTATGCCTAGGTGTGGTACAAAACACAAAAAGGCATGTAAAAAATGGGGCTTGCAATCTAATTTAGACAGACTAAAACCAAAAAGCAGAGGCAGGAAAATAAAAAAAGACAAGGGCTAAATGAAATGAATGAACCCCAAGTCCTTTTTAGAAAGTGAATCAGCTTTATTGGAAACTTTCGAATATGTTAATCATGGAAGGGGGGGGGAAATGATCAACTCAGCTTGCTGGCTTTACGAATACCTACCTTCTCTTAAATGTTTAATGTGTATATATTAGCAACGGGGCCTTTCCCACTTCTCTTAGGCCTCCAGCATTGGCTCTGGAGACACCAAATGCTTTCCCCCACGCTTGTGTTCCAAGTTGTGCATCTTAGGGTGGGACTCTCTCCAAAGCCCATCAGTTGTGCTTCTTAATTGGATGGAAGGGTTGGTGTCCAATGAAGCGAAGCACCCATCTGCCACCTCCCTAGGGATAGGCAGATTGAGCATGCTCATGCAGCTGCCTTCCCCCCCCCCCCATTTAGTCACCTTTCCCCTTTCTGAAGATACAGTTGCACTATAGAAATATAAAAACACACCCTTTCCTCCTGCTTCCTGGCACTTTTATTATGGATAACCGCAAAACCTAAAATTCATTGTGAGCGGTTCCCCTATGAACTATCTGCAAACAGGTTTGAGTCCAGTTCAAAGGTACCCATGGCAACCAGCCTTTATGGAAAAATACAAATTTCTGCACACCAGACATGGGTTGACTTTCAAAAGAGCAAATGACAAATGTGCTATGGGCTTTATACGAAAAGCTGTGACATATTAATAACATGGCTTTAAAGTTCAGCCCCATGCTACTGTTGATTATCCAGGTGCCATTTACAGAGCGAGGAGTAAGGACAGAATACGTGAATATATACAGAGCCTGAAATATTGATTCCCCCCCCCCAGCCACTTACTGCTGCAAGTCAGGTGCTGCATGCCTCAAAGAGCCATTAAAAGCCTGCTAAAAATTCCCACTCAATCTGCACATAGATTGAAGATTATGAAATACATGGTACATAGACATGTTGGTGGTGGTGAGGGTGAAACACCCACTTTTTATTCACTATGAACCTTAGGGACTGCAATGCACAAAAAGTTCTTACTAGTTTTGCCCAGCATAAGCAGCTATCAGAACTAAACTTACTTACTTCACCAAACCTTTATTAGGCATTACAAGTATAAAGGTAAAGGTAAAGTTACCCCTGACCATCAAGTCCAGTCGCGGACGACTCTGGGGTTGCGGCGCTCATCTCGCTTTACTGGCCGAAGTAGCTGGTGTTTTTTCCGCAGATAGCTTCCGGGTCATGTGGCCAGCATGACTAAGCCGCTTCTGGTGAACCAGAGCAGTGCACCAAAATGCCGTTTGCCTTCCTGCCGGAGCGGTACCTATTTATCTACTTGCATTTTGACATGCTTTCGAACTGCTAGGTTGGCAGGAGCTGGGACTGAGCAATGGGAGCTCACCGCGTTGCGGAGATTCGAACCGCCAACCTTCTGATCGGCAAGCCCAAGGCTTAGTGGTTTAGACCACAGTGCCACCCGCGTATAGGCCATCATAAAACATCCATATATAATTTTTTAATATATACAAATAAGCAGCCATGTGAAATAAATAATGATGAGGATATCTGAACTAACCAATAGCAACTGAAGTTAATTTGAAGTATTTCCTTCGTTCAGAGAGATATTTAATCTATATCGTAGTAGACAAGTATTTGAACACCACCTGAAAGCCAAATGCCATTTTTATACAGAGATTTTCACTGCCACCTCTAAAATGAATTCTTTATAGAAATGTTACATCAAAGCCTTGGCACCACCATTGCAGATGCCCTTACTCAACTGTACGTCAGACAGCAGTGGAAACACAGAGCAGAGCTACTTACTTGGCTCTTAGGGAAGTGCCATAGCTCAGGGCTAGAGCATCTGTTTTGCATACAGAAAGTCCCAAGTTTAACTCTAAGCCTATCCAAGCAGGGCTGGGAGTGTCACCTGCTTGAAGCCCTGCAAAGCCACTGCCTGTCAGTGTGGATAATTCTAAGCTTGATGGACCTATGGTCTGACTCAGTAGAAGGCTTCCTATGTCCCTATGTACTGAAGACCTGTGTGTTTATTTAAGCTCATATGGACAGGTGCAGTCCTTTAGATACCATGGTTCCAAGTTATACAAGACTTTAAACTGGGGTCAGAAACACAGTAGACAATATAGCTAATGGTATAGAATCAGACTTACATGATCCCCAAGCAGGCTCCATTCCATACTCTAGTCGCTACATTCAGCAGCAGCTGGGAAGAAGCAATGTTGATTTGCTTTATTGATTTGCACAATTTATACTCTGCTCTTCATAAATTCCACTGATCCCAGGGTGAGTCACACCTTAGCACACTGTAAAACTATACAATTACATTTTGAATAACAAAAGCATGCTAAAATACAGCAGATAATAGTTGGATAATAAGATGCAGCAGATCATTGCTTACTAGGCCGTGGATTACCTGTATTTGCATTTCAGCCTTCCTCTTACAATACTCCAGCCTGAGTACTGCATGGAGCTGTCCAGGGTGCTGCCTGATTTCTGAAATCCCACCTCATGTTGTTCCGCCTTTGCCTTGAACTTCCCATTTGAATGGGAACCCCCAGACTTCTGATGGCACTGTTTGGAACAGCACATGAGAGCTGAATGGTTTAAAAAGAAAATAGGTGTGTGTGTGTGTGTGTGCGCGCGCGCGCGCAATCAACCATTCAGAGGCACAACTTTGTACTTTTGACCTTGCAAGAAGTATCCTTAGATATTTCTGTCACACTTGAAAATATCCCTAGGCATTATCAGGCTCCTCCATGATGTCTCAACACTATTCAGTTCAGTTCATAAGTTTATTCTTCTGGTCAAAAGCCATGATAAACTCGCTTTAAGCAATAGTATTAATAAAATAATACAAAACATACAACCATAATATAAAAATCTGCAAAAACTTTGCCAAGGTTCTGAGCATTAAAACACAGGTGTAGGTGTTCCTTTAAAAAAAAAAAAGCGTACACACAGATTTTTATTTTGAAATACAGTTCAAAATGCAACCAACAAAAAAAAAAACCATGCATAACAACACCATGGGATCATGGAAAACCTATTTGTCTCCATTTCATGAGAAATACTGCCAGGTATGTGACAATGGGGAAATGGCTGTTGTCATTCGTTAATATTTTGCTCATCAAATCTAGAAAATATTTGTGCTGTTTGTTTATATTTGTTTGGAGGGGTCATTATGAAAATAAGGAAATAATGTGGAGTATTATACTGAAGTCAGATTTATAAGTTAAGCAAGGGGTGAAACACTGCTTCTAAACAACAACAACAACAACAACAACAACAACAACAACAACAACAACAACTTTGTGGTCACAGTGCATGGCTAAGAACTAGTCCTAAGACTTAGAACAGGGGTCAGCAAACTTTTTCAGCAGGGGGCCGGTCCACTGTCCCTCAGACCTTGTGGGGGGCCAGACTATATTTTGAAAAAAACAACAAACGCATTCCTATGCCCCACAAATAACCTAGAGATGCATTTTAAATAAAACACACACATTCTACTCATGTAAAAACACCAGGCAGGCCCTACAAATAACCCAGAGATGCATTTTAAATAAAAGGACACATTCTACTCATGTAAAAACACACTGATTCCCGGACCGTCCGCAGGCCGGATTGAGAAGGCGATTTGGCTGCATCTGGCCCCCGGGCCTTAGTTTGGGGACCCCTGACTTAGAATGTATTCCTTAGACTTAATGTAACTAGTCCTGTGCTTTACACGTACTACAGCCAGGCAGACCATGAAGTAAAAGATGCAAAATCTTTTAGCGTTGTATAATAAACCTGCCAGCAAAAATGGCCTAAATTAACAAGAACTTATAAATCAGAGGTGGAGAACATCAGGTGCAGGATTACAAATGAGGCCCTCCAGGCTTCTCTGCCCGGCTCTCATAACTCTCCTTAGGCTTTATCCCCATCTGCCAGGTTAACCATTCATTGGCCCTGCTTCACACCCTGAGTGTTTTTGCCTGGCTGGAATTTGTTGATATCTGACAATGCCTCTTGCTTGTTTGGATGGAGGATAGAAAGAAGGATGTGAGTATGTGTGGAAACCAGCCTACTGTACAAAGATCACATTTGCCAAAATTGCAAAGACTTCATGCAAGGGTGGGGCAACTCAGGCCCAGCAACTATGACACTCAAGGCCAGCCAGTGGGGCCCAATTTGAAACTCTGGGGCCCAACTTGAAATTTTTTTGTGGGGCCCCAGTTCATAGCCAAAGTCTGCAGAATCTTAGAGATATAAATATTGCTCCACCCACTTTTTCTCTGGCCACCCACTTTTTCTCTGGCCCTGCCCACCATTAGCATGTGGCCCCCCAGAAGGTTGCCCAGAAGTGAATGTGGCCCTCAGGCTGAAGAAGGTTCCTCACTCCTGTTGTATATTATTGATGTTTTCCATGCTTAACCTTTGTCTCTAGACTGGATGGAAAGACACGGGGACAAAAACAGAGAAGCCAAACTGTTGCAAAGCCTCTCTTGGGAGAACAAGCAAACAACAAGAAGAGGAAGATAAACGGTGAAGGTAGATGTGCAGAAGTAAGAATCTTTGTTTTGTGTGGCTTTGTGCTCCTACCATGCATTAGCAGACTTTCCCCCCAGTTGATACTAATGTTCAATTAGGCACAATAAATCTTTCTGTCCTGCTTGGAACACCATGGCATTTGCAAGCTTGGGGCAGAAAGGTGTCAGCTGAAGTATGTCGGAAGCCAGTCCCAGAGGGGAAGACATGCCCTTATCCATTTATGTTTGTGGGAGTGATGCAAAGAATCAATTCCATTTGACAGGCCCAATCACTGTTGGGTTTGTGCTTAAGCGCTGAATATATATAATTATTTTTCATGTCATTTATTTGTGCAGTCAGAAATGCTCAGAAAGGCAACCTTCTAAAATACATGATCCATAAAATAAAATTGTAAAAGTTGTCAAATGTGAGCAGACCTCTGTTGCCTACTCTCTGTTGCTTTTGTTGCTCTGTGGCTATGGAATTTCTCTATTCCCATTTTCAGTTACTTTGCTTAGCAGCGCTAAATTAGGTCTATGACTTTCAATGGGTCTACTCTGAGTACATCTTACTTACCGTAAATATCATTAATTGTCTTGAGTTTACTTGAATAGGTATGGTACTTTATGGTCTTCATGTGTTAAGAACAGGCCTGTGCTATCATCTTAAAACCCTATTTTGTCACATTCACAAGACTGTAATCTGTGGTGATTACAGAAGCATTCATTTCACAACACTACATGCACCTGAAAACACCTGAGATGTGGGAAGCATCCATGCAGAAATGGCAGCCATGCAAGTCACTTAATATAAAACTGGACCAAAATATATATTATGAAAGAGGATGGGACCTTAGGTTTGTTCCATTACACGAACATGTATACATGTATGTGCATGCTGTGATGAAGTGGACTCTAGTCCATAACAATGTATGCCACAATAAATTTGTTAAGTCTTGTTAAGCCACAAGATTCTTTGTATTTGCTGCAAAACATGTTAACACCTCTGGAAGTTGTTGCACACCCACAGAAAGCCAGCTAATGTGCTTAGTAGGCATTATCCAGATCTTAGCTGGGTAGAGAGGAAAAAGAACCTCACCTGCAGTCTGGTAGTGAACGCCAACAGAAAATGCTGAGAGATGGAATTTGTGCCTTGGCAGCCTTGTAAAATGCACCTCTGGGGTTCCATTTCTCTGTCAAGCACAAAATCTGCTGAAGCTCTAATTAATCCAGGAATTAAAATTATTTATGGGGATGCCACCATCAGTTACCTCAAAATGAAGGCTAAACTGGATTCCTCTTCGGCTCTGTGGCCTTGGATTTAAAAGAGGTGTGGGGATGCCTTTCAATAACAACTGCTTCCCGTGGAAACAAAGAATCATAAAGGCATGACATTAAATGCAATCTAGATTGAAGTAGTGAATGCAGTGTCCTCAAGATGCTGTTGGACTACAGCGCCCATCAGTCCCCAACCAACATGACCAGATGATGAGGCAAAGCCATCCACCATCCTTTTCCTGGCTTGTTTTTATCCTGACTTGTTTTTAAGAGGTAATTTAATTATTGTTTGATTTTATATCAATGTTTATATTTGATGTTAGCTGCCCTGAGCTTGGTCTTGGCCGGGGAGGGCGGGATACAAATAAAAGTTGCTTGTTGTTGTTGTTGTTGTTTATTTTCTCACAGTGGTTATCCAGATGCCTATAGAAAGCTCACAAGCAGGACCTGACTGCACCAGCATTCTCGTCACTTGTGATTCCCATTATTGTTCTACAGGGCTCACAAGTTCTGAAAGCAGGACAGATAACTGCAGTGCAGAGTGGCCATAAATTCAGCAAGACCATCTGTGCAAGTGCTCACAAAAAAACATGAATCTCTTATTCACATGTTAGGAAACAAATCTTTCCATGGTATTGTATCATCATTTTTGTGCAAATTCTTGTGATGAATGGTTTTATTTGCTCCTTCTGTAGTGAATTCTGACAAGAAAAGCCATCAAAAAAACAACGTGGAACTTCACTTTAAGATGAGGAAACAATTTCCTAAAATGATGCCATTTTTAACTGTGGATGTGTAAAAATCCTGTAACTTTTGAACTACTCAGAGAAAATGGTTCAGAAAAAGGAAATTATTGCTGGCAATTTCCTGGGACACGTGAGAGCCAAAATGGGCATCTCTTTTGAGTTAGCAATCTTCTTTCCAAGCATTCTTGATATGGCTGTTTGGGTGATTTAAAAAGCTGGTGAGGATTTTATATTAATTCAGACCATAGAGCTAAAGCTATGCTGTGTATCATTCCTTCTTCTTCCAATGTTCTGGCGCAAGTGTCATTGCCTATGTAGCCAATGCTGTACTGCCCATGCATGACAGAGATGTGTCAGTCGACTCTGAGGAACCCTGTGGGTTCCAGAAGTACAAAAAAAGTATTTGAAAAAGAAACACAAATGAGAAGAAACTCTCCAAATCAACCCAAGGAAGACTGAATGTGCCAATGGATTCTTGGGAGAGGGCAGAACAGTGTGTTGGCAATGAAATGGCATGGAGTATCCTAAAGAAAAGCACTGAGCGGTAATAGTCTGCATTGCAGCATTTTGTTTCAGGTCCCATAACACACACACACACACACACACACACACACACACACACACAATTTAAAAAGGGTATTCCATAGCAGAATACATTCACAGGAAGACCTAACAATATTGGAATACATTAATCTGAAGTAAACATACACCTTTAGCTTGTGGCCTGATCTAAACAGTGACTTTTCACATGTTGACACCAGCTGTTGTATGATTTTACAAATATGCTGGAGAAATATATTCTTACTGGGAAAGAAATAAAGCATGCTGAGCAGCTTCACAGAGGAAGTTGCCTCCTCACTGAGAGCCCTTCAGAACACCTGCAGTTTGGAATATTCGGAGGTGTCTGTCCTTCTGATAAACTTCAGAAGCTATTGCCAAATGTAATATATTATTGTTTGACCAATTTCAGTTACTGAAAGAGAACTCAAACGTCAGTATTTCACAGCATTTTTCATCAGCATAACAGGCGGCATTTGTTCCTCAGTTATCCTGTGCATCCCCAATGTATTTCCTATGACAGAATGAATCAACTATCTTCCCAAAACGACTGATAATGTTTCAGCTTTTATAGCAATGTCTCTGATTCTACTGTTTTACGCAAACAACCAAGAAAATGTATTCCCTACCCAATGCTGAGAAATATGAAACAAAGTCAGTATGGCCTAGATATTTTTTTTAATGTACCACATATAAAGCAACTCAAAATATAGCTTTATAACAAATGGCCAATAAAATTTCCATATGCAATAATATTATCAAACAAGTATATATCTCTCTAGAGTGGCTGGGGAAACCCAGCCAGATGGGCAGGGTATAAATAATAAATTGTTATTATTATTATCTCAAGAATCCTGGGAATTGTGGTTTTTTTAATGGGTGCTGAGAGTTGTCCTGAGACTCCTATCCCCCTGGCAGAACTACATTTTCCAGAGTGGTTTAGCAGTCAGTTCCTCTTCCCAAGCTTAAATGGAACTGAAGAAGGAAAAATAGTCTGGCAGCTATGATTCTGTGAGACTCAGCTTATTCAAGATGTATTGAGTTCCTGTATGAAGAGAGTCAGTTTCACTTTCAGTCTGATAATGGCCAGGATGGAAGAGGTGAGCCCTAGTATCTCTGATGTTATCATCTGCAACATTTGTCAGTACTCACATAGAATGCAAAATGTGCTGTGTCTATGTGGGTGCTGCACACACGCTGACTTTGAAAGACAATGAGGATTAGAAGATTCATTTAGTCAATAGAAGCTCCATTTGATAGATGCAGAAATCCTGAGCTAACTTCCTTCACTGCAACTTTAATCTTTCACTTCCCAGAGTTTGACAAGACTTTGGCCAAGCTTTAATGGAGTACATCATTCAGAGAAGTATACAATGGTAAATTACTGGGACACATAAAGCAGCTTATGACAATAATCTAGGGATAGATCTTAGGAATCCCATAGATACAACACTAGAAGACTTTATACACACCCACCCACCATTAGATTTCATTTTTTCCCTTTCTCATTATCATTAATGGTAAACATTTGTATGAAAAGTTCTGAATGTTTTTGTGTGAGGTGGAAACACCTGCTGTTCAGTTTTATCAAGAAACTGCTAATCTTTTGACAGTCTGAAGTTCAAACCAGATGTAACATCATCTTAATGGGTCTCTTAAAAGAAAAAAGGATGAGTCACTTCTAGAGGGCCAGTTGAGATAAGAGAAATGGAAGAGAGAAAAGGGAGAAGAGGAATGCTTAACGGTTTCCTGTCATCAAAGGGAAGGTACTTAGCTCAGTAACACAGCAACTGCTTTGCATGTAAAAAGTCCCAGGTTCATTCCCTGAAATCTCCAGGTAGAAATTAACTTCTGGAGACTACCTGATCTCAAATGAACCCACCACAGCAGGTGCAGAAGGGTAGCTGGCCAGGATACCGCTAAGAGTGGGGGTGGGATCAGAAGTGTGTAGGCCTGAAGGTAAGAGAAGAGACCCCACTGCATGGAAGTGCATAAGGCCAGTAGGCCTGGAAACAAGGGAGGAAGATCCCCACTTTGGCGAGCCCTCACTAGGAATACTATCTACAGGTCTGGTTGCTTTTTTAAAGGAAAAATGGGATTCTTGTGCCTTTAACAGTTGTATGGCAAGCAGAAATCCAGCAGGTGAAGGCTTTTCTAGTACGGAAACTCAACTATGGGAAGAGCTCCACCATAAGACTACTCTCTCTAATTTTGCGTTCCACCATGAAACCCATGACATCCAAGTTGTGTAATGCCATGGCAGCCATCTTTTGACTGGTGCCCGCAGCACTCTTTCAGATTTCAAAATGTGTCCACTGTTCCCAAAAGGTTGGTGATGCCTGGTCTCGTGCTGAGCTGGATGGGCCAGCTATCTAACTCTGCATAAAGTGGCTTCCCATGTGAGAATGTTCCTGGTTTTGCACACACTAAGAGCTCATGCAGCAGGTTTTAACCCTTGCAGAGGTTGGATTGTGATAGAACCTGGACTGTTCTTAGCTAAGGCCCCATTCCTTCCTCAAAACTCTTATTATTTTTTCCAGTATTTAAAACTTCCTTTTACGAAAACAGCTCACAGGTTTCTTTTTCTCATTAACATATAAGAATCCCTTCTTTAAATTTCCCAAAATGCAACATTTTCCCCTTTGAGACACCTGGCAGCTAGACTGATGGAATAGCCACCAGCTGAGAAGCAAATTTATTTTGTAAATATTCATGAAGCACCAGTTAAAGGCATCTGAATTTTTAAAAACAAACTGGGTTTTTGAATTTAATGCTTATAAAATCAAGCTGCTCAGAACCAAGGATATTAAATTTAACCACACAAAAAAGTGCAAGGAAGCCTGAGGAAAACATCCCCATGGAGCTGTGTATTTAATGTCTTCCTGAAATTAGCTGCTGTTGCTGTGCTATTCTAAATCACTATATACATATTGTGTTGAATGAACTACTGTATTAAGTATCCATTTCTGAACCATTAACTTTTCAGCTGGACATGACAGTGTGTCTGTTCATTGCCAGGTAGATGTGTATTTTTCAAACTAATTTCCAGAGATCTTTTAGAGGTATTTCTTGACCAAAATAAAGGGGGGGGGTGTTAAAAGAGGGTTAACTAGACAACATCCTGAGAGATTTGCTTTGTAGCTTTAAAACTACTGAGGAATCTATTTCTCTGCTACAACTGTTTATAACCTGCCTTTCAGGATGTAAACAGAACTAAGGTGGCTTACAATGAACATTTGAATACAAATTTTAAATCATTTCTGTGTTTTCAATGTAAACTGCATCATTTTTAATTCCATTTTTTATATACAATGTTTTATCCAGCATATGGCATACTTAGGGAGGAAACAATGCATCCCATTCTCAATTATTTAAGTAGGTACCGGTATTTTTACTCAAAAACAAAACAAAACAAAAAAACCACCACAGGGGTATATCATGGCTGTGAGGAAATCTTTGTGCATTTTGACACCCTGCTGATTTTGCCCAGTTACGTGCAATGGCAAGGCAGTTAGCTCACCAATAAATTTGCTTTTATGGGGTGATGGTTGCTCTCAAGACCGTCTTCCATGGCAAAAGAAATAAATAACTGAGGTATAAAAACATAAAAAGACCATTTATTGTCAGAAAACATAGCCAGTATAAAAAAATTGCTAATAAAAAGAAAAACAACTATGTACAAGTCTTTCCCTCTAGACCCTTTTTCCAAGTTAGTTTTTACTGGCTGTGGAAAAATGCTCCTAGCTCTGCCTTGTCCCACATTGCACGCTGCTGTATCAGGGTACTGACCACAGAAAGCTTTCCCTCCCTCAGGCGATCCAATATATACAGAGTAAAATAAAAGGCTGCCCTGAGTCCAACAATCACATTTTTCAGATCTTAGGTCCAGTCTGCTAGCATCCCAGCCGACTTCTTCCCCTCTTCTCTCAGCACAGTCAAATGATTGACAACTCAGACTGACAACTCACTGCAGGCTTATACGTAAAAAATGAAGCTAAACACATAATGCCACTAATTAGGTAGACACCAAAAGTGTGCATCTGCTGCCATAAGCAGGAGTCAGGTTTTGTAATGTCACTGGGGACGTGATTTCTTGAATGATTGTGGTGGCACATCCGACGCTGAGTTCATGATGGATGCTGTGTATGTGGCAGGTGCACCCAGAGCCACATGGCTGTGGGCTTAAGTGGCTGTATGTCAAGTTGCACAGGGGTTTCCCATCATGCACTGTTGCAGTCCCGTGAGCAGGTCTGGAGTTGCCACAGCCAAATTAATGTGCTAAGTTGTGGGTTGAGTGCACATTTGCTACCTCTGGAGGACAGTTCACTCTACTGCTGGCTGTTTATTTTCTTCCACCCAAATTCTGCTTCTGGAACATGCCAGCACAGGGCTTTGAAAAATCCTCATAGCATATACTTAGAGATGTTTACTTTTGAAAGCCCGTTTACCATGCTTGTTCTCTGAGTCATAGCTCTGACTAGTTATTTTTTTAAACAGGCAGACAGACAGACAGACAGACGCTACCACAGGTGTAAAGTCTTTGCTTACCTGGCTTGCACCACACTTCTGTTGAATGGATCACCTCAAACCTAAGCCACAATTTTTCAGGCTACTGCGAAACCACCATTGAGAAGGTTTCTGGGGACAGGCAATATTATTTGGGGGGCGTAAGGTTAATGATTAGGAACATAGGATGCTCACCTCAGGGCTCCTCCAGACAACCCATTCAACATTCATCCTAATTTGCTGGGTGTGGTGGTGGGGGGTTGTTTTGTTTTTACAGACCTTCCTGTCAATCAATCATTTCTCACTCACTTTTCAGTGCATTTCCCCCATCACTTTTCAAACAACAAAAAGTTGATTTTGTTAAAAGTGGATTTATAGAGTGACAGAACACTTTGATATACTTTAATTTGTGAACCTAAAGTTCTAATTTGCACTTGAATCCCTCCTACTGAATAGTGGCGCACTCTAGAGGCACCCTTATCCTGAGTCAGCACACTAGTCTTTTTAGGTTAGCATTGTCTACGCTGACTGGCAGCAGCTTTTCAGGTTTTCTGACAGGGAATCTGCCCCAGCTCTACCTGGAAATGACAGGGATTGAACACGGGACCTTCTGCATGCAAAGCAGATGTGCTAACCACTGAGCTACAGCCCTTCTGATGGCTTACACCCAGGGGTGTAAGAAACCATGGATTTCCATTCTACTCTGTATTCATCACATGCAGTGCTGTTTCTCTTCCACTGCAGTTTGGTTTCTGCCAATGTTGTTCACATTGCTGACCACTGTGGTGAAATTACATAACTTACATTGTCATTGGATCGTTCCACACAAACACCTGTTCATTTAAGTGCAATGGAAGCACAAAGTAAACAGGAGGAGGATGCAGTTTCCACTCCCATTTTTTGGTTTTGTCAAAATTCTCGTGACTACTTACCAAACATTCCGAGATGTGTCTACTCAATGGCACTTGCTTCCAGATAAGCCGGTATAGGATTCCATCCTTAGTCTCTTACAATGCAATTCTGTACATAATTTCAGTTTTTCCATCACTCCCTGGGAAGTGTGTTTAGGGGTGCAGCCCTAAACCACTATCTAAGGGAAAGAAAAAGGCCTTATCCCAAGTGCATGATCAAAGACGTAACTTGACTGCTTAACTTTTTGCTTGGATTGGTATAGAATACGGCTAAGTAGAAAGGGTGGTGTGAATTGGCTCATCCATATTTTTGTAAGAGTTGCATGTTTTCCCATGAAATAGCTGAGACCACTTCCCTGCGATCTACAAGCTGGTTAGATTTTCTTGGCAGATAGATTTCAGAAGTTCTGCATGCTCCAGATGGTGCTTGAAAAAAATATATCTGACCAGTATTAGTAGTGGGGGGAAACCACCAAGGAAATTACGGTCCTGTAAACAGTGAGTGACAAATCCAAAATGGAAGAAAAACTGCCTGGTTAGCAGCTCTAAAACTGGATTTTTAAATAAATAAAATAAAATAAAATAAGGCTTGGAAGCTGCCAATGTGGCATTTGATTATGAGTTTATATAGCTCTGGCTGGCTTTATTTATGGGCATAGTTTCTATTATAGATCCTGGAGACAACTAAGATTTATCACAGTATCTTTTTTGTAAAGAAGAAGAAAAACCCAACCCTAACAACCGAAGGGATCTTCGTTGCCCTTCGAAAGCCCATTTACTGTATTTGTTATCTGATTCATTGCTCTGGCTTTTATTAATAAAAATGACATTTATTTCAAATTACATTTAAGCCAATCACCAAATTAATCATGCAGCTACATTTGTATGAAGGGGCCCTTATCTGCTAGGACTGAAGACAGAACCTGCCAGGGGGCAAGAGCTGCCTCCTCTAATAATATCCTGCATTGATCATATCTAGTCTATTCCGGATAATGAAGAAGTATTCTGAATGTGTGTGGGAGGTGTGCTCATGTGAGTAGAGGCTGCTGCTACAATTGGGTGGGGCTGGATACTACCAAAGGAAGGCAGCCTCTGTCCTATATTAGATCTTTTAATTTCTTGCCTGTCATAAGATCCAGAGGACTTAGCTGAGACCTTGCAAACATTATGTTTGTAGACAGATGACAATCCGAAAGGTGCAAGATGATTGATTAAGGCTATGTACACATTAGTGGCTTAAAATGCAGCAAAGTCCTCACAGCTCCACCGCCCTCACTGCATTTCAAGTCACAAATGTAGAGAATGCAAAATTTAAACACCGAAAAGATAAAAGAACATTGTTGTCTACAACTGCCCATCTTGCAATATTATTGCTATACCAATAGCATGGTGAAGACTTGGATTGTACACTTATAATTCTACTTAGAGTAGACCCATTGAAATGAAAGAACCTAAATTAGTCATGATCATTCATTTCAAGGGGCTAATCTGAGGAGGACCTACTTTGGACAAGACAATACCCCTCTTCTAATTTATCCCTTCAAGTCCCCAAATGGTCAGAAGGAATTGAATGCAATGTGCGCCAAAGCAGGTGAGCATAGTCACTCATGTGTTCCTCTTTTACACAGCAACACTTTCAGCTGGGAAAGAAATTTCACCTCACACTGAAATCATGAAGCAAAGCATACAACAGGAAGCAACAAGGAAGCCAAGGGTGCTAAAAACAGGTAATTAGGATGAGAGAACACAAATGTGAAAATACACGCTAGTCAGCTTCTCTTAGGAAAGCATGCCATGGAAGAAAATAGTTATTTCTGTTAACCAGAGTGTTCTCTTATTCATTAAAGTATTATTTCATTTCAGTACAAGCATCGTTGAACTTATACAAAAATGTGTTGGGATGCCACAGTAAGGGTAAGCATACAAATAATAGCTAAGCATGTTAAGTGGTTATTTTGTGTTAATGTGTTGGGATAAGTCATTAGTACAGGGGTCCCCAAACTAAGGCCCGGGGGCCAGATGCGGCCCAATCGCCTTTTAAATGCGGCCCATGGACGGTCCAGGAATCACTGTGTTTTTACATGAGTAGAATGTGTCCTTTTATTTAAAATGCATCTCTGGGTTATTTGTGGGGCCTGCCTGGTGTTTTTACATGAGTAGAATGTGTGCTTTTATTTAAAATGCATCTCTGGATTATTTGTGGGGCATTGGAATTTGTTCATATATATTTTTTCAAAATATAGTCTGGCCCCCCACAAGGTCTGAGGGACAGTGGACCGGCCCCCTGCTGAAAAAGTTTGCTGACCCCTGCATTAGTACATGACTGGTATCTTTTCCTAATGATGTTTTGTTCTCTAACTGGAGTGGGTGGTAGATAACCATTTTGGGAGTCGTAGCGTACAAGAAGATGTTTCTTTAAAGATTGTTGGTTACATATTAATTTCCACAGGCAATTGTCTGAAAATTGATGGATGCTAATTTATGGATTACTTAAGAGTATCACTTTCAGTCAAACTGAGATTAGATGAGTTTTTTAGCAGCTGCAGCTAAATGATCATATTCACATTCAATCTTATGATTACGAACTGATGAAGAAGAGGTGAGTTGAATGAATATCTACTCAGATCCAAGAGGGACAAAGAAACTTAGCAGTCCAGGGGAGAGCCTTGTTTCCCCCTGTTTTTTTAATTGTGCAGTGGCAACAACCACCTGCAATTTTTTTTGGGGGGGGGTTGCATTTTAACTTGGGGTGCTTTTTCCCATCACAAATCTTTTAAAAAAAATTCACAGACATAATGGGTCAGGTGAAAACCACTCATACCACTGTGCGGTGGTACCTCTGGTTACAAATTTAATTAGTTCCGGAGGTCCTTTCTAAACCTGAAACCGTTCTTAACCTGAGGTACCACTTTAGCTATTGGGGCCTCCTGCTGTCACCGTACGATTTCTGTTCTCATCCTCAGGCAAAGTTCTTAACCTGAGGTACTACTTCCAGGTTAGCGGAGTCTGTAACCTGAAGTGTTTGTAACCCAAGGTGTTTGTAACCTGAGGTATCACTGTATTCAACTGCAGTAGATGAGCTCATGGCATCATCTTTGCCAGCCTCCACATTTCATATGGGAGAATATAGATTTATCTTTACCTTATTGTGCAGCAAATCTAGAACAAGATCATATAAATAATACAATAAGGAGAATGGGAGATTTTAGCCCATGTAAGACTATACTCAATCATTGTAGGATTCCCATAAATGCTCTACTCAGCCACTATTCTTATTGAATGTTCAGGACCCTGTACATAATGTGAGTGATAGAATCACTTATCAATGGAAGTACTGGTGTGATGATAGCAGAAGAAGTTTTTTGAGCCTTATTTCAATTATATAAAAAAGTTCATGGTATAGGATCAACACTGTGGTAAATTAGCATTGCAGCATTCTGTGGTGTATCTGTGGCATTATTCAGCTCTTTGTTGTGGATGTTTTTTATATGTTCTGTTATTCTAATGGTATTGAAATGATGAAATGTTGCCAATGCAAAGGTTTTCTACCACATTTGTACTCCCAGAGCAGGAATATGGAAACTGTGAGCCTCCAGATGCTGATGGACTACAACTTCTATCATCCCTGTGCATCCCTATGCTGGCTGTGACCGATGGGAGTTGGAATCCAACAATATCTGGAGGGCCACAAGTTCTCCATCCTTGAACTAAATGCACTAGAAGGGTCTTTAAACCTCTATACGAGAGAAAAATGATACTCATTTCCCCAACATACTTAAGAAAAGGACTCTCACACAGTTGTACTCTGACTGGCTCAGTGTAGACCCAGATATTTCCTTGTGGAGGGTTAAATACCAGTTACCTTTTACTCTTGAGAAAGAAGCAAAACATTTTATTTAATGCAGGTAATTTTTCCACTGAATTATGAATTCCAAAATAGCATTGAATAACCTTTCAAGCAGCAGACGTAAAGGCCAATTATTTATGTTCACTAATAGCTTTGAGTTTGGCATGATTTTTGTTATTAAAAATACCAGGGAATGAAGGTGTGCAGCATTTGGGAAGATGGATGGTTGCTTTGCATTTAAAATATCACTGTTTTGGAACCCCAGCCTCTTCCATGCCCTGAAATGGTGACCTAAACAAATAATTTCCTAATGTACCAATGGATTTGGGGTACATTTTGTCCATCAGTCTTCAAAATAACCCATTTCCTTTCAGATCCTTAATGGAATCACTAAAAAGATGAGGTCTGTTTTCAATTACCTGCCTCTTGGAATTACTCGTGCTGTGTCATGCCAGACATCATTATTAGTAAGTAAGGATTGCTCACTTGCTTATTTCTGCTGTGATGCTTTTGTTACCATTGCAGCCATTAATCTGGATACAAGATAAATGCTGCTCATTCCCATCACTTCAGCAATGTGGAGACAAATACTGTCATACTTAAAATTGTGGAATTAATGAACTACCCACAACAAAACAAAAACAAGGCAAAGGCAAGAGGGAAAAGAGGGATAGCTGCATAAACTGGAATACAAAAATTCACTCCTGGGCTTTAACAAAGAACAGGAAAAGGAAACATTGAACATTGTATGCCTTAAAATTCTACAGATTGTTAGGAATTGTGTCTATTTTTTTAATTTAAAAAATTGTTCCATAACTAAAGGCCTTTGACATTCCAAAAGCATGTTAGAATATACTGTATACCATAAATAATTAGCACAAGCCAAAACATATCCAAAAGAGTGAAAATTTCAGCCATGTTGATTGAAATCCAATGCGATAGCACAAGCCAGCCTAAAAGGCTGTCTGGTACTCCCTTTGATGAAGATCAATTCAGGATTATGACTGATTAATGAAAATAATTAAGAAGGCTGAACAATTCATAGAAATTATAATATTAGGACTATTATAAAGGGAAATTATAGACTATGCAGTCAAGTAGTCATGCATTGCAGGGGGTTGGACTAGATGATCCTCAGGGTCCCTTCCAGCTCAACAATTCTATGATTCTATGTGTGCATCTGGGGCCACCAGATGTTTACTCCTTGAAGGGCTCCTCCAGATGATCTGTTTATTGAGCCTTCATCCTGATTTGCTTGCACAAAACTTATGCAGAAGTTAACTTATGTCTGGTCTTTATTGAACATTTGTTTGGATTTTTTGTGGGGAGATTATACAACAATGCACATTTATCCTCCTTTACTTACTCAGTGTTCAGATGTGGGGATTATTATGTTGCTTTTCCTGGTTATAATGCTAGCACTTCTGTCCCAGTTTCTAACATTTCTTTTACATTGTATTACCTGTTGCGTTATGGAATGTCTTTTTTAATAGAAATACCGTCGCACTAAATTTCATTCATACCACTGGGTGTGCTGTGACATGTTGCCATCACCTCTGCCTCTTATGTGCACGTGCACTTATTTACCACAGTGAAAATGGCAGGAAAGAACCACCACAAATTTCACCCCACAATTTTCTGGGTTAACATGGTTCCAAACTGATATTTTCTGTGCGCAATCAACACAGAAATGAGCATTAACTTTCACAAGATTCTGCTAGATTGCCCAAAGTGGCTTTTATGGTGTGTGAAAGATCACATAAAACACAAAAATGATCAGGATTCTTGGGAAAGGTAAATTGGTGAAGGTACTGGGATGTCTTAGAGCTTTCTCAGCCTTCAGAACAGAAATACAGTCCCCAGGCACAAAATAGAGCAATGGAGGTAATGACTGTTAAACCAATTTTACTCTGTAGTGTAGATATACCCTATGTGACTTCAACCCTGTGGCGTTATATATGCTCTTTGCTACCCAATGGAATTTCTGTCTTCTGGCACAATATTGTATTGTTGTGAGGTAACGCTGAAGGATAGATTCTCTGTAGCCAAGTGGTACAGTCCTAATTCAACAGTTGTCATGATAGTTGGGGGGGGGGGCTTACTGTGAAATCTGCAAGAATGAGAAAATGTAGGTTTTCCACCTGAGGGAGGTTGTGTGCTGTATACGGCTGTGTCCAAGCTAATAAGTCTACATGAGGAGAAAATGAAATGATTCCTGCTCTAACAGTAAACTGCACAAATAATTTAAAGGGTACTTTTAAGGGAACAGTGCTCTTTTATTTTAATATCAGTCCTACAAAAGTAGCTAATACCATTGTCTTCTTTGCAACATTAAAAACAAAACAAACATGTAAGCAGCAATTGCAAAATGCTAGTGTAGCCTATTGTTTTATATCTATTCTCATGAAGGTTTTTCATGCTGAGGTTCTGTTTCTAGGCATCTGAGCCAATTTCAGCTGTGTTATTACTTTTATCTTCCTTCATGTATGTGGGAGTTCTCTGCTCACGAGTGAAATATATGCAGCAGACTAGGACTGGCAGGGGCTGAGGCACACACCATTTAGTTGGGCTGCTAGGAGCTCACTGGCAGGCTGGAGGCAGGCCTATGAGGTAATGGGGCCATGATCGATTTGTTATTGTTTTCTCCCCAACTTCCTCCTTTGTAAAGGCACTGTGGACAAACAGAATGGAAGACTGACAACAAAAATGTCAGCAGGAGCCTTTCCAAATTCAAATGGATAATAGGATGTGTAGGACAGGGGAAAATATGGCTTTGAGATATCAGAGATTTATTTATTTTTAATGGCTTAACATTTCACTTGCCCTAGACCAGCGCCATGAAACATGTCACTAGGCCTGGTGAGGCCTGCTGCTGTGAGTCCTGGCCTTTTAGGATTGATGGGGGGGGGGTGCAGCCAGCCCCATCCCAACAGACAGGGGAGGGGGAGGGGCTGAAGACACCTCAGCCCTATGGAGCTGGTGCCTTTGGCTTCCAGTCTCTTGAATGCACCAAGAATTCTTCCTTGAGACTGTCAGCTGCAAACTGATCACGAGTTAATTTCAGGATTCACTATGGCTTATTCTACCAAGAACTCAAGTTCCTCATCTTATCAAAGCAGATAACAGCTTGCACAGGATTTTTTTTTTAAAGGAAGTTGAATTAGTATTGAATTTGAAAGTGTGATCTCTAGCAAATTCATATTCAGCCATGACATTGGCTGTGTTGCTGTGGAAAAATTATGAGTTCAAAGGTTCTTACTCCCAGGTAAAGTTTGCATGGGATTGCAGCCCATACACTTTTTATTTATTGAAATGTTTTGATATTTTAAAAGAATATAAAGGAATGCAAGTGTTCTATATTACTCCAGTAACACCAGATACTTCTGTTTCAGCATAGAGACAGTAGCTGATAAAATCATGTAAATTGTTCTGTACAGTATCAAGACTGAGGTTACACCAAATCTAAGAAGAAACATTTAAATGAGCTTTCCTAGAAGGCAGTCATGTGCTAATCTATATTTTCATATAATCAAAAATTATTCAAATTCTCCCAACAGGGCTTTATGTACATTACAAAAGAAAGACAGCCTTAAGTCATTCCAGTCTGGAGTAGGTCTTTCTTCTTCTTTGTTTTCTTTTTGAATTTATGTAATTAAGGAACAGGATCCATTTCTCAAAAAGCATGTTGGCATATATAGGATTCACACTACACTTGATCTCAGATGGGACTTGTCAGACAGGTTTTTCATTAAAATCAACAGATGGGCAAATGTGACAAAATGTTGGAGTATGATGGCAGTTAAGAGATATATAAATGATTGTGTGTGTGTGTGTGTGTGTGTGTGTCAGTCCATCTTCTGCCTCTCTGTCACAGTGTAGTGTGACACCCAAGATTGGTGTTGCTGATGAAAGGGCAGGACTATATAATTAGAAGGGTAGCTCAGTCCTCAGGCTTTTGTCAGAACACAGTAATTGGGCCGCAGTTGGGACACTTTTGGGGCTCAAGAGGTAGGTGGTCCTAATGCAGCTTTGCCCAATTGTTACCTTTAAGAATTATTTTTAAAGGTAGTCAAGCAGGCTAAATCTATCTCTGATGCTCGTGCGCATGCTGATATAGGTACGAGAACAATATCCTTTGGTTTCTTCAACATAATGAAATGTGCCAATTTAATGTAAATTGTGGACAAGCCCTGAGACTTAATTAACTTAATGTTTGTTTTCCCCCTCAGCCAGACCTATTTGCATTCTCAGATGGGTCCTCACTATCAGCCTGCTAGTTTGTCTCTTCCATTTCTCCCTGCCGCCTCTGCCAACATTCTTGTCTGCCATCTATCAGGAGCTTGCTGAGTGTTGTTGCTGACTTTCCCTAAGCCATGTTTGCATCGAGCACACAAACTTAAATATGGATGAGCCTGGATGGCTTCCAATTTGTCTTTTTCCTTACACAATTATATGCTTGTCATAAACACTTTCAGGAGGATAGCCATGCTGAAATATTTAAGAGGCAGCTTCATCTTTCTAGGCACATTGATTAAAAGTGGTTAACTCCTTAATACTTTCTGTTGCTTATTTAGGGACAGTTTATTTACAGGGTTAGTATGCAAATGAAATAAAAACAGAAATTGCAAAGCAGTAATGTTTGTATTCTTTTGCAATTACAGGATGCCTCTCCTGGCAGTGATAGCAAAACAAAACAAAACAAAACAAAACAAAACAAAACAAAACAAAACAGAGGGGGACCCCATACCATCAGGAATAGACTGCATTGTGATGAATACAGTTGGTGTCTCCTGGAGTCTTGAGGTGCATTACTTTTCCCCTAGTTCTGAAATGTTTCTACCTACTGCTCAGAGACTGGTAAGTATTAAAGTTCAGCACAAGAAAATAACTGAATGTACCAGTGGGAAGGAGGGGCATAAACAATCTGTTTCACCACATCCCCCACATTCTGCCAACTATAAGCAAATAGCAGACATGGAGGCAGCAAGGAATTTGGGAAAGCAAGGTCAGAATACATATTTATCCCTCTCATTAGCCACTAGAAGGTCCGTATGGTGATGATCAATGACAGAAACCGAGACTTCTCCAAATAGCCTCTAGTGAAGATGAAATCCTTCCTTCTCAGGTTGTCTATGGTTCATCATTGAAGAACACTAAGGCAGATGGACCACAGTTTCCCCAGGCTGCATTGCAGCTTACAGAACAGATCTTTGGTGAAGATCCTAGAAGATTCTCTAATTGAACACCTTTGCATATTTTGGAAATTCTGAGTCTTACGTTAAATATAAATGACAATCAAGTCATCATGGATTCTGCACACTTAATCTTTCGTTTTCTCGTGTAGGCATTGTACACAATGGATGTGGCATTTTCAATGCCTTGGAGTTGAGAAAGTGTACTTAATGATGTATTCAGTATATGGAATGCCTATGAATGTGAAAAGTAACCAATTATTTGTGACTCCCAATTTTATGCAGTATTCAGTTCAAAGACATCAAGGTTTGTCAGGTTTTGTGGCTGCTGTACTTTGTACTCTCCTGGATGGCTTAGCACATCTAATTAATATCTCCTCACTTGGTGCTGTGTGCCATTTCCTGTTATCTTCCATATGAAAGACGTTTTTCATCTCTTTTGTATTGTGAGATGTATGAATAGGTTTACTTATGAGACAATGGAAGTGACATTTGCTGGTGCTTTGATGGAAGACACACCTGCATTCCCGCTTGCTAAACGAATTTGAAAGTGAACCTTTATGGGTAGATTCCAAAGTCCAAAAGCAATAGACAAGTACTTATACGTATGTGCGTGTGTGGACGAGAGAGAGAGATGGAGTGATGGGACCATGGAAGCAGGGGCGGAGCAAGGGGGCGGGCCGTCCCGGGTACCGCCCTGGGGGGGGTCACACTTGGGGCGGCGCCCAGCCCCCGCAATCGGCACTGCCGGCGTGCGGCAACTTTTAAGGCTGCGCCGTGATGTCAGGGTGCACACGCGCTAGGGAGTGGCGCCCCGCCCCCAGGGGGGTGCCCCCGCGTTTGCCGCCCCGGTTGGCAAAGCGGCTCCCTACGCCCCTGCATGGAAGGAGGTGCTGTCGTTGTAGCCTAGTGCTTCCTCACTCACGGTAGCCTACTATAAAATATATAATTAAACCCTTTGGACCAAGCAATTTCTTCTTTGCATTGCATTTACTCCACCACCACCCCCCCCCCGCCCCAACCTACGTTGCTTCACTATAAATCAGGGATGGTGATATAGTAGTCCCTCCTTCCTCCTACGCATAAAGACTCATTTTTGCTTTTATCTTGCTTGTGGTATTATGATTTTACGTGGAATCTTTATAACATTAGTACTGTTTCACACTCTAGTGATGAAACCTCTTGGGATCGGGTTCAGCCTGTGAGCCATGGGGTTCAGCCACCCCTGTTTGAAAATCATAAAACATTTCAGAAAGGATCAGGGGAAAGCATGCGGTCCAACTTTTTCACACCCAAAACCGGGACACATGTCTTCCAGGATGCACTCCTGGGCGAGTCACGTGACCCACGCGTCACTCTCGACGTGCTTTTTGGTGGCGAGAGCACAGCGTGAAAACGCAGTGCAAGAGTGCAAGAGATCGCGGCACCCAAAGTGGCCATCACATTCTTGCACACACAAAAATCCAAGGGGTCCTGTTTTATCCGGGGCACTTGGCAGGTATGGGAAAGACAAGCGGTTGTATATACAAGACCTTGAAGTAATTCATATTATTCTAATTTTTGATTCAGCTGGTCAGCTTTTCATCTAGAAAATTAGACTGAAAAGACTGCCAGCAAGCACTTTTTTAAATTCCTCGTGAACAAATTGTTTCATAATAGAAATCTGGAAAGTTATAGTACTTTTTTCAAGCAAGATTCTCAGGAGAACCTAGCAAAGCAGTGCAGCATCACTCTATTGACTCCAGTAAATGCGCTGACTAAAGTGCTTTCCAGGAATGCAGCATTAACAATTTGACCTCTAAGCAAGGCCATAACCATACTTGTCTTCTGAGCTAGATGCCTTTATTAGCATGAAGCCAGGAAGCAGCAAGATTATGTGCAAATAGGCAAACAGAAACTTCAGCCCTATGGAGGAATCTGTGACCATCAAGTCCTTTGGCTGCAAAATCATTTTTGCCTGAAACAAGGGCAAATGTTTTGTGCTGATGCAGACAGGACCTTGAAAGAGGCCACAAATGTCCATTGGAATTAGAGGAAACATTCAGATTTTTGTCTGTGACAAGCAGGGGAGAAATCTCTTTTGTTTTGAGTCAAAAAAATCTCGAGTCTGAGATAAAATGTGAGTGCCGAGAAACTTACGTCTATTATTCATTTTTCTGACGCCAGAAGGCAGATTGGCAGTAAATTTTAGGTTGACCTTCAATCAACAGAAGGCTGGAGTGAACAATTCATTTGGAAGGATAACCATAAAGATAAATGTTATCACAGTTCCTCTGGAGCTAGAGTAGAAGCAAAAAATGGAAAACGAGGTCCCCCACATATAGCTCGATTCTGTTACAGGAAAATAAGATTCTACATCTATGACCCATACAATGTTTGAAGGGATAGTGAGTTTCCATGTGCTAGGATCCATCCAAAGCTAGTCTGAATCAACAGGAGCATCTTTTCAGGCAGAGCTAACAATAGCCATTGTATACCAACCCTAGGTCCATCAGAACGACCTTAAGATATCATGTTGGTGTAAAGCTAAGCAGTGCCAGTGCCAGGCTATTTTGCATCCGAAGTAAGGCTAATTACTTGCATGCACACACCTCAAATGGCTAACTTCAATTTTCAAAAACAGATGTATTGCAGAAAAAATAAAAAGCACAAAACTTGAAACTGCTAAATTTACTTTAGATTACAAGAATAAACAATACAACATTATTTGATTATCTTTCTCAAATACAAAAGACGTTTTAGCACACAAATCATTTTGAACAATCTTATGAACTGTGGTGTTAAAATTGACATCTTTAAAAAGTTTCAGTTTCAGACACATCAGAATCTCACTTTGCATGCCATTTCCTTTGCGAGTGTTGTCACCAATTCCTTCAGGACAAGCGCTGATGCTTGGGCAGGTTCAACTGATATAACTGCCAGACCATGTCTAAGGCAACATAGTAGAAAGCTTCTTTGAATTTCTGCTTTTGGATCTTGCGGTGCCTCACCTTGGACATCATACTTAAACTGCCGTTACTGTCCCCTTTTTTCCAACCTGTATCACAGTTTGGTAGTATATCTAGCTCCTTTGCAATCTCAGTAGCATCTATCATAACTCGTTGAAAACCTCATCACACCTGCAGGCCATAAGGTAATTCTTGGTCACATGCAATTGGCTCGTAGCTCAATTTAAACAAGCTTCCTTATTTTGTAGTAGCTTGCTTCTAAGATTGACTTCAAAAAAGTTGTACCATGTAACAAGAGACACCACACAATTGAATGTACAAATTGCATGAGCAGGGCCTTAGCTTCAATTCAGGGAGTATTTCCAGATAAACCTTTTAAGCTTGTGTCATTGAAGATCGCTATTAAATCATCATATATACTACCAATACAATACAGTGGTTTCAAAGCATCGATCCGACTCTCCCATCTTGTTTCGCTCAATAGTTTAACAGTTATGCCTAAGCCTGATACACAGATGGTTAGAATTTGCCAATGCTGAGTTGATGCAGAAAAATAATTATAGCTCTGTTGAACCAAACTGAATAAACTAGTTGCTTCCAGATAGCACTGGTGGGTTTATGTCCAGGACTCTCTTTTTGTACGCCATTTTCTTTGCCTTTAATGATACTCCCATTATCATAAAATTGACCATGCAGATTCTCAATTGGTAATCCCACTTGTAAATCTCCACTTGTACCAAGTTTTGCATGTCAAGAACTCTGACCAAAGCAATCAAGCATTTCAAGATTTGTCACCAATATTGTTTTTCTTGCCTAATTTTCTATCTGTTAATATCGATGGTTTTTCTTCTATTTAGTTCAAAAATGATAAAATTATTCAAAAAAAAGCATGGTATAAAAAATTGTAAGAATAACAAAACTGTACCCCTTAAAGGTCAGTACTTCAACCCTCTGAGGTCTGTACCCTAGGCCAGTGTTTTTCAACCTTTTTGGGGCAAAGGCACACTTGTTTCATGAAAAAAATCACGAGGCACACCACCATTAGAAAATGTTTAAAAATTTAACTCTGTGCCTATATTGACTATATATAAAGTAATTTTCCCACAGCACACCAGGCAACATCTCGTGGCACACTAGTGTGCCGCGGAACAGTGCTTGAAAAACACTGCCCTAGGCGCCTGCATAGTTGACCTAATGATAACACCGGCCCTGATGCTAAGGCTGCATTTGGATATAAGACTAAACCATAGTTTAGTGCAACATGAACAAGCCTTGCCCTCCCTCCCCACTCCTCTTCTGGCATGGCTGAAAGGTGAGCTTGGAATAACCCACTTCCATTTTCAGCTAACCAGATGGCTATTTTTTTCCAAATGCGGCAAACTCTGGTTCACAGGCATGCACGCAGGGTGTTCTTTATGTTATGAAGACTATAATTTTGTTTTAAAAATACAGAATAATAATATAAATTGTTGCATCTTATTTTAGAGTCAAGATTAGGGAAGTATAGTCAGTGCAATACAACCACAGCAAACTTCTGTATCATTTATCCCACAGAAGTATTTTAGTATATACCGTACTGTACATGTATTTTGTGAAGAAGTTGTGATAATATTAATGACATGTCTCTTCTTTGTTTTCTTGTAATTACTGTAAATTATACAGTATTATCATCCAGATGGTTGAAAACAGCTCTTGAGTGAGAGGTTGTCTGCTAGAAAGAATGACTGAGTCATGATGATGAAGTTGAACAATCTCTTCAGAACTTTGCAGAGTTATTATTCATTCACATCCACCATTTGATCACTATGTTTGCTGTAGCATTTACTGGGGATATAACAGCACTTTTACAGCGCTATTAGGAGCATACGTATACAGCCTTTAGAAATGTAGTTATTGGAAAGAAGTGGGTTTCTGTTTTAGTACAGGAAATTTTCAACCATGAGGTTGGTTGATTTAGAAAGAAAGAAAGAAAGAAAGAAAGAAAGAAAGAAAGAAAGAAAGAAAGAAAGAAAACCATATATTTTACAGCTGACTACATGAGGCAATGTCATCAGGCTGTTACATTACGTGAACTGCAGAGACTGAGACTGGTCAACATGTTTTGGGTCCCCACCACCACCACAGCTGTTATGCATTTCTGAAAACCTGGGGAATGGCATTCTCTGGGACAGCTGATGCCTCCCTCTTGGATGGCACTATTTTGACTACATAATGATTGGCACTAGGATAATTGAATTTGCTATTAGTACAAATGTTGCAGTTTGGAGTGTTTCTGTTCAGGGCAGTTTCTATTCCAGCCATTCTACTTCATCTCCATTTCTGCTTTTCCTCCCACCACCTCAGCAGTCTGTCAGCATTTCATGCCCCCAATCTTCAGTAGGTTGCTTCTGGTCCCCCCCTCCTTTCTCATTTTTTTTTTTGGGGGGGGGGAATGGGCTTGACACACATTTACTCAATCCCAGCTAAATTATATTATTTATTATATTATTATTACTGAATATAATTTATCCATTGTTGTCTATAGACAGGGCAGCTCCCTCTACCATCCCTGGTGACACTGAAAAATTGCTTGGAGTGCACCAGATTGTCCAGACAATGAAATGGTTCTTTCAATCTTTTATATGTATCTTTACATTTCTCTATCTTCCCATCACAGGCATTCTGTGATTTCCCCCTCTTCTATCCAGTTGTTCTCCCCCTGCCTCATTCAACATCCATGTCTCTGAGTATAATGGACCTTTTTTTGGGAGGAGGTGTTCTTAGATTTCCCCGTCATCATCATCGTCATCATCATCATCATCATCATCATATATTTGTGCACACATGGAGGTAACCACCCCAAGTCTTCTGATGCTTTTATCTTGTGCATTGGTGATGCATTTTTTGGGTCCATAAGCATGAGTGTGGACAGGCATGCATTGGTGTTTGTATATAGGCAATAATATGACAGAATGCTTCAATGAAGCACTCAGGGTGGTGAGATCAGGCCAGTTATCAGAAACAGAATTCAGAAAGCTCTGTTTGTTTTTTATTTGTTTAATAAGAGTCACTTCGGCCATAACTTCATTTGCAAAGCTGAATGAAATGAGCAGAGGTTTGTATCAGAATTGCTTTTTTGCATCAATGATCTAGTCATGAATATACAGCAGCTTCATTAGTGAGCTGTCTGCAGGGGAGCTCACGCTTCACTTTACTAGCCCTAAAATGGAACAGTCTTTGATAAGAGGCATCAAAGAGCAAGGTGGGAGATAAAAGGGATGGCAAATGAAGGACTTTAAAAACAAGAGAGAAAGAGAGAGAGACCCTTTGCAGTCTGTGGACAGGCAAATTTCAAATGGGTGATTGATGAGAAAGCTCTCCTGCTTTCTCTCTCTTGCCTTCTTCGAGCCCTCTCTTACCAAATGAGGGAAGCAGGTTTTAATTTTCCACCCACAGTGCTAAGGGGGAAAAAATGTATTGGTTCCAATGACCTGGTGACATTTGTAGCATCAATTTCTATGTCATTTGAGCATGAGTCTGGCTAGCAGGATCAGCAATTCCATCTAGATGATGAGAACTGAGAAGCTTTTCAAGCATATACAGCAGCCGATAATAACTGTCTATTTAAGCTAATAATTGTATGTGAAAAGCTGGAACGGCTGAAATATCATCCTTTGTTAACATTTCTAAAACCAAACCAGAGCTTTTTCTGTGTATAAAGTCAGTAGCCTATCAGAATGGGAACAGACGGCATGTTGGGAGAAAATGAATATGTTGAAGATGTGGCCAGCAGCAATTGTCAGGTTCATTTTAGACTAATGCTAATGCTAATTGGAAGCCCTCTAGACACTGACCGTACGGCTTCGGTGTTCTGCATAATTCTTAATGTGAAAGCTATGGAAAAGCTAAATGAAAAAAAAAAACAGTGGCATTACTGGAATTTGGTTATCTTTTCCTAAACTAGATTTCCAGGATAAATAATAATAGAACTGGAGGTCTGGAACTTGGAAGGACGGTGTCCATAGCAGCTGGGGTTTTGTGCCCAATATATTCTGCTTTGTACCAGTATATTCTATTTCACATGTCCAATCATTTACATATTTCTCTGTTTCTTATGAAAATATCCCACACTTAGACAAAAAAAGAGGTCTTGCTACTGTTTAGGTTTGCACAGCTGCATTTGCTCTCAGCTATTCTCTGTTATCTTCCTCTCTCTCTCTTTGTTACCTTTGCTTCTTCCTCTCTCTGTGCTGTTTCCATCACCACTGAGACTGTAAGCTCCTCGGGGCAGGCAGCTGACATTTTTGCTGCTGCTAATGTCACCCTGTACAGTGTTAGACATGATTATGCTGCAGTGATAGCCACTGTAATGCTAAATCTCTGCCAGGATTGAAAAGTATAACCCAGCTATTATGGAATGGAGGAAGTCTTTACGTACTCTGAACAAGCCATAAATGTGCCAGCTCACAAAGCACACTGAATAGGAACAAAGAATAAATAAGGCATTAAAAAACCAAATGTCAATGGTTTTAATGGAAGTGTGATGGTGTGGCTGCAATCATAGAATCAAAATCTAGCCCTCCCCTCCATTCTGAAGGAGGAATTGCTATTCTTTATCATTCCTGAGGTTCTAATTTTCATACACTTTTAAAAGCTCCAAGTGATGGAAATCCCAATCCTTGGGACATGTTTCATTGCTGTAGGATATTCTTCCTAAAGGTATGATGCTTGAGATATTTGAAACTTGCTCTCATGTCATTTCTCAACCTTTGCACCCTGTGATAAACTTGTTCAGGGTATTGAGCCTGGCTTTTCTTCTTCTTCCTCTTCCCTAGCACTCCTTTATTATTATTATTATTATTATTATTATTATTATTATTATTATTAACTAGGGGATTGAAAATAAGTAGTACTTTACCCAAAAATGTTCCATGAGCCAATGGCAGAGGTGAGGACCCAGATTTCTCTCAGGCTCTGCATGGACTGCTATTTACTGGTACTCCTATTAGTTTGGGAATCAGTGTACGCATGAGATTAGCCACAATCCATATCCTGTCATTTGTAATGACTGTGTTTTGATGTGCCACCTCCCAACAGCTTCAATTCGAATTGAGAGAGAAAACACCTAGCTGTGCTTTAAGCTGGTACTGTATACACAGCCTCAGACCCAAATTCAACTCGCTGGCTTTCTTCATATGACAAAGAGCTTAATCAGCAGGCCAGCTTAAAATCCTCACAAACTTACTCATATCCATCTTGAAATGTGATACCCCCAAACTGGATACTACATTGTTTTCATGATTTCATTAGCTTCCACTCCATGTACCAGCTGTACCAGCAGTACCAGCAGTCACAGGTAAGGGCATGGAGACTTGTATTGTGATTGCATGATAGGGTTGGCTTGTGGGCATGACAGCAGTCCGAGGTGAGCCAGGAGGCTTAGATCAGAAGTCATGAAACAAGCCTAAAGTAATAACCCCAGCACAAAGCAGGAGGCCAGGTCATAGAGCAAGTCAGCAATCAGGATCAAATGGCACAACCTAAGGACAAATGAGGCAGGGTCAAAGACCAAGTTAAAAATCAGGACTGAAGCACAGCCAAGGATATAATAACATGCCTGAGCTCCAAAAGAACCTGTTGTTGGAGCAAGACTCAGCTGCAAGGAAGCTCCCTTCCACTTCTTCCTGTCCCAAACAAGCCAGCGGCCAGCCTGTGTAGGCAGAGCATAGCCAGCTCTGGAAGGTTCTTCTGGCTTCTGTGCATCTGAATTGTAGGTGTAGCCTCGCCAGAGGTTCATTCCCAGTTCTTGTGTTCAGTACTTCTGTGCTCTCGTTCTGAAATTAATTTGTGACAGCATCAAGTTGCTCGTTTATGCAGTCCGTGCAACAAAAAATTCCAAGTATTTTTCAGCTGTGCTATTTCTCAGCTAGACTTTCCCCATTTTACACATATTCATGTGTTTTCACCCTTTTCTGTTTTCTGTCAAACCCCGCCCCCAATTTTCTGCTTTTCACTTTGCTGATTTTGTTTCCTTTCTCCAATTTATCATTTTGTAATAATCTAATCTAACCCCTAAAGAGAGGCAGGAATCAATATACTCAGAAGATCTCTAGCACATGAATACGGCCTGTGGCATAATTGTCATGCTGCAATATATTTTATTGTTAAGTGCTGCCATTATGCAGTAGTATAGTGGTGATTCTTTAATTAAAACAGAAATTAAAAGGGGAGATTTTAGAAGGGCAGGTTGTTAAAATTCATTGTGCAAGACAAAGGACAGCCTTTACCTGAAAGCTAATCTTAGGAATGTTAAGCACTGAAGATAACTATTATCCTGTATGTGACGATGGTGTCATTCTAGAGCAGATAATTTGTTTTTCAGATATGACAGTAGGTTTTTCTAATAGTCATAAAATAACCCTGTATTTGACTGATTAAACTCCACCTGTACATACTACGTTGCACGTGTCAAAAGAAGGATTTTTTTTAATCCACCCCCCAGTAAAAATAAGGATTCTTTACATCTATAATACTTTAAGTTATAATTATATACTCTGCCAATGGCATCTTAGCATCTCTTACTAAGGGTGAATGAAGACTAACATGTGGAAAAATTGATTTGAACATTGGGACATTTGTTTTCAGTGCAGAGAATGGGTGATTAGACAACTTTCACTGTGTTAAGAACATCTGTCTTTACCCCTTAGTGGGGGAATTGGTTGGGGTGCTGTTTTATGTTTTTAATATACCTGTATTTATATCCAGTTTTCCTAAACAAATAACCCATTTAACAAAAAACATTGATTTGTACTTGTAGATAAACTATTCCCATTCAGAAGTCTTCTAGCTTCCCCAGACATGTGGTTATTGTGAAGGAGGGTTAAATTGTAGGCTTAGAAGGCACCTAATGGTTTTGCATCCCCAATAACTTCTGCTTGTCTGAGTACAAAGAGAAGATTTTGTTAAATAACAACAGTTACTGTGCCGCTTGGGCTTGCCAATCGAAAGGTCAGCAGTTTGAATCCCCGCGGCAGGTTGAGCTCCCGTTGTTTGGTCCCAGCTCCTGCCAACCTAGCAGTTTGAAAGCACACAGTGCAAGTAGATAAATAGGTACCACTCTGGTGGGAAGGTAAACAGTGTTTCCATGCGCTGCTCTGGTTTCGCCAGAAGCGGCTTAGTCATGCTGGCCACATGACCCGGAAAAACTGTCTGCGGAGGTGGACAAACGCCGGCTCCCTTGGCCTTTAAAGCGAGATGAGCGCCACAACCCAGGGGCAAACGGTGCATCTCGGGTGCCCGGGGCAGCAAACGGGAGGCACCGCCGGGGGCGGGGCATCCTCCCCTCCGCTGCTCCATCCGCCCAGCAGCAGGAAGGGAGAGCGCGCGTAGGCCGGCTGAGCTGAGCCGAGCCCCGCCTGATGCTGGCAAAAACCTCGCTCGGTTGGCCGGCTCGCGCTCTCCCTTCCTGCTGCTGGGTGCTGGGCAGAGCAGCGGAGGGGAGAGATGGGCAGGCCAGCAGCGAGGGGTGAGGGGTGTCAGCATGACGCTGCCTCGCTGCTGGCCCGCCCCTCCCCTCTGCTGCTCCATCTGCCCAGCATAAGATGTGGTTGTTGGCGTGGATGGCTTTGAAAGGGGATTAGGCAACTTCATGGAGGACAGATCTATTAATAGGTAAAGGGAACCTCCAAGTTCAGGCAAATATCAGTTTCTGGGGTGCAAAGGATTCCCAGAATCACCTGGCTACCCATGGTTAGGAAGCCATGGACTAGAGGGGCCAGTCCGTATGAGTCTTATAATTAGTTCAAACATAGCCCCTAAATCAATTTGGGTGCTTAAGCAGGCAGAATATTTTAGAGCTCAGGCCTTACCCTGAAAATGAATGAGTGTCTTAAGGATTTGGCCCCAATATTGTGAGTAATGGAAGTAGGTGGTGATGGTTGGAGAAAGGGATTCAGTCTGGTGGCACGCACAAATTTGTGGATTGAAGCATTGGTCTGTTCTATCCTTTTGGGGAGGAACTTAGTGTAAGACAAACTGTGCTTCTTTTGTACTTTCCTCTACTAAATCTGCCACACAATAGCATCTTTTGCATGATGGATTATTATGCTCGAGCCATCCATAACTGCAATTAAAAACTTGACATAATATTTCCTGGGCAATATGCTGTTATCTAGAATCAAGCTTGGTTCCTTTTTGTGAGCATAATTAGCATAGTTAATGCATTATGTTCTCAGTACAGTTTTATTAAAGTCATATGTTTGTGCTCTCTCACCAGGTAGTGGCAAGTTGTTGGCAAAAGGCAGAATGCACACCATGCAT